>NW_017731404.1:1410249-1426234 GCF_001890085.2 Hipposideros armiger
AAAATTTACTACTGTGGAAAATGAAGACTGCTTAAATTGAATAGGGGCAGGGGGAGGGCCTGTGGTTTTTCTTTTTGATTAATTGCTGTAACACTGTCCTTCCGGTGGCTGAGGGAGTTTCATATTTTCTTTAGACATCATTAGGCGCCGAAGCTCTTGCAGGACAACTTTGATGCTATATGAATTCTGCCATTTTGCTAGCACTGATATGGCTCTTGGGTCCACCTATAAAAAGGCAAAAACAAACCCCAAAAACCCAGTTATTGTTAGGCTCTCAATCAAAAGATTAGCTGTACGCTGGAGTTTAGCTACACTACAAACTTGGGTAAATTGCATTTTTCAAGTTGAACATGCTGATCACACAATATCTGACATGCAAACTACCTACCTGCAAGGTTCCCTCCCACCGTCAGTTTTTCCCTTTTTGTGTTCCAAACACTCACTATTTAGGAGAAGGATATTATGGATAAATAAAGTCACCTTTAGAGAAATGGCCCTGACACTTGGTGAGAATCAACCCAACGGGCTCTAAACAGCGACCTGCTCCTGGGCCAGGGGCTGCCGCGGCCCACTGCCTGTCCCTCCTCGACTCTCCACCAGGCAGTGGATGATAACGGGCAGTGTGGGCAGAGCAAAGGCGTCGGGTGGCCGGACCCAAGCTCTAGTGACAAGGGCCTGCCTCAGCGTCATACTCTCCCAAGTTAGCGCAGTGTTCCCTAAAAGACAGTTCCCAAAGCGTGGGCTGAGCTCTGGGTTCGAGACTTTAGCTGGAACTGATGAAACATTAGACACTGAACACACAGGGATGAGGCGCATCTCTTTTCAATTTTTCCCCCGAGTCTTCTGAATACCTCAAAGTAAAGGCTTGGCTCACGTGATGCTAACACGTGAAACACCCAGGCACCCTTGCTGACCTCCCCTTGGAGCAGGAGCGGGCTCCAAAGGCTCAGAGTTTTCAGCGAGCAACATGTGGAGGAAGGCTCGCTCCCCTTTGCTTTGCTTTTGTAGTGTTCACTGTTGCCGTCACTGCCTTCTAATGGCAAGTGAGACTGGTTTCCATTTATGGCCGTGACAATCAGGTACAAAGCAAGGCCAATAAAGGAAACAAAGATCATGTGCCAGGGCCACGAGGAAAAAGTGTGACCCTGGCAAGACCTTTCACCTCTGTGCCTCAGTATCCTCATTTCTACTTCACGGGGGAGTGTCACGAGGACTGATAAACTCACACCTCAAAGTGACTAGCGCAGCGCTGGCCCAGAGTTAAGTGCCGAATGCCTGCTGGTTAAATACAATTGGGAAACAGAACCCTCCCCGCCCCCAATCTGCACATGTTCGTACTGTAAAATGTTTTACCATCAAATAACCAAGGAACAGATGGAATTAGGCCCAAAGTGCCCCTAATGTTAAAGTACGAAGCGTTTCTGAACCCCAAGGAACAAGGGCAGAGAAAACAACTTACCACTCCATTAGAACTATTAACTCCATTCATATTAATTTTTGTTACAAATCTTACAAAGGGGGGTGCTTCTGGGTATTTAGGTCCACATTCTATTTTAAGGCTGTATATTCGGTTTTCATAAATTGTCTGGAAAAGAAAAAGGTACAGAGATGGCAGGCAATTACAAAGAGTTAAATAAAATAAGCAGACCTTCCAAAACCCCATGACCCCTGACTGCAGAACTGGTCCATCTGCTTCCATGACACAAATCTACCCGTTATTTGGTAAGTCGGCCGTAACTAGTCCCTACCTAGTGTCTGCGAATTCTGGCCTTGCGGGGAGTAAAAAGTGACAATTTAGTATCACCGAAGTCTTAAGTTAGTATTATTACGCCCAAACAGATGGATTTGTTTTTATGTTAATTTCTCTACTTTGCAGACCTGTCCTACGCTCTGGGGGATGGTGTATAAGAGAATGATTGTCTATTCTGGAAAGCCACACTAAATGTCTATTCATGCCAGGATCATCAGGCGATGCATTAAATGCCACTATGTCCAAAGCACAGAGCAGGCAACTCTTTAGAGAACTTCAAAATTAAGCGGAAGGTAGGGGTGGGGTGCAGACACGAGAGCTGCTTTCCCACGTCATCATCACTTTGGGGCTGTGCACTGTGCAAGATCCCAATGGGCAGGTACTGAACCTCCCAGCTGTCTTTAGGATGAACCGAGAGATTACTGGCATTTAGTGCATGAGGCAGGGGTCCGAGGAGGCCAGGCCTGCATAAAAATAGTCCTTCTTCAAACATCAACTGTGCCTTTGTCAGGAAACACTGGAAAAGTCCCATCCCCCAGGCCAAAGAGCTTTTCACTGTAACTTCCACCCAATGAACAGCAAAATGGGCTGCCTATGGCAGGCTGTTCCTTCTGCCTAGAGCGCCCTTCCCCACTTGAATTTCCGTACAACTTCTAAAACCCCACTGAAACATCACCTAGTCAAATGCCTCCCAGTTCAAATATCACACAGGACAGAAGGTTAATCCACAGCTTTCTGTGCTGCATGAAATCATGTTGTTATCATTTGTGTCTTAAGACCACACCGTGGTGATGTCTCCTCATCAGACTGGCACCCTTGAGTGCAGGGGCCACCCTCCTATGGTTCCCCTCTCAGGCACCTGTGCCCCTTCCTCAGTGCATGCAGCACAAGTAATTGCTCCTGTGTAAACAGCGACATCTAGTGGTGTTTTGGGGGGAAATAAATTAGAGGATGTGATTTAAACACTTGAGAACAGTGTGTCTGAATAGTGGCCTGTCCCTAATAAAAAAAACTGGAACATAGCATAAGATTCAGAAGGCATCCATAATATACCCAGAAACCTTCCACATCCACTTAACAGAGACCCCGAACTATAACAAAACCAAAACTCAGCTCTGGATTTCCACCCACCTTCCCTCGTAAGTGGCACCATCACTAGCAGTTAAAAAGCAAAAACCTAGCAGCCAGCCACGATTCCCTTACCTCCCGCCTTCCAATCATCAAAAAGTCTCAGCTTCTACCTCTAAGAGAGACCACACACCCATCCACTTTCCTCCACCATTGCACCCCATCTGACTCGCCCAAGCCTGCTCTCTCTCTTGCTCCCCTTACATCTGTCCCTCTCTTACATCTGTTTTCCACACAGCAGCCTGACTGATGTTTTAAAATGAGGAAACTGGCCCTGGTGGCTTAACCCCTCCAGTGGCCTCCTAGAGACCTGAGCAAGAAGCCCAAGTTCCTGGATTGGACCCTGTGCACCCCTGCCTTCCTTCCTCTCCTTTTATTCTTCTCCCTCCCCACTCCGGTCCTCTGGCCTCCTTATTACTTTGTTTTGGGGGCCCCTCATCAGTTGGCTCCTCTGCGCCCTGCAGCTCTTTGGCTCAAGTGAACTTTCCTTTCACAGGTCCCCCTGACTCCCCCCCACTCCCACCTGGAGACTGACACCCAGTCTCGCGTCAGACCTCCCTCTCCACACAGAACAAGGAAGGCATGGCCTCAACAGCATTGGTGTTCAAATGTTTGTTGAATGAATGAATGAATGCTGCCCTTCATGCTTATATAAAATGAGCACCTTGCTGCCATTAAGGCGGTTCCTCAGAGAAAAATAAATTTGCTCACTAAACATAACAAGCGGGAAGCAAAGAGGGACATGATTTCCATACAGATTTATGGAAAATATTATAAAGGCTTATCCCCAGTGCCTGGCATCATCTCCACCGGCTGCCACATACTCAGTACCTGCTGATTGCATGGATCCTAAATTCATCTCTGGGCGTGTCCTGCACTCATGCTCAATGCTCCTGTCACAATTCAGACAGAATGTCTGACATAATAAAAAGCCCTTGGGAGCACCGGCTCAAGGTAACTGCTAAAATCGCAGTCTTTAAAAATATCTGAGGGCCGGCCGAGTGGCTCAGTTGGTTAAGAGCTCGCTCAAGAGTTTGAGCTCTGAGCAACAGGGTCCCCGGTTTGATTCTTGGCCTGAGCTGAGCAGCCGCTGAGCTGCCAACAGGTGGCAGGATGGCTCTTAAAAAAAAAAAAAAGAAATCTGATACCACACTTTGGAGGCTCTGATGCACCAATATATCCATCTGCCAGTATGTTTTGTGGCTTATCAGTGTTGATAAAATTCCACTGATGTCTATTAACAATAGCATCAAAATGGTTAAGAAAGTGGCCAGCTTGTTAATAGGATTCTGACTGTAACACAGATAAAACCTTAACATTGCTCTTGACACCATGAAGTCTAATTTAAAAACAGCCATGCTAGGACTAACTTCTTAAAAAGGAAAAAAAAAGAAATACTGAATTCTGACCACTGATGTTCAACTGGCAATTCACTGAACACAGCGAAAAATGCCGCAAGTCAAGTGAACACAGAGACCCCTGAAGGGTCATTAAAAAGCCCAAAGCAAGACTTTTGTGGGAAACAGGGTTCTGGTTTTCGTCTTTTGTTTGCAAGTACTCCAGGGACCCGCTAAAAAGGTTTCTTGGAAGAAAGGAAATGTGCCTGAAGGAGAATTGCTAGAACATTCTGTCTCTGTAAGGAACATAGCTCTTAAGATTCATTATTTGATCATGAAACAAACACTTGCCACATGGTTGATGTGGCCTGTGCACCATGGGACATTTTGGCGATGCCTATCAAAATCTGAGACGGGCATGCTCAGACCAGCAAGGCCATTTCAAGGAATTTCCTACAGACTCATACTTGTGCACAAATATGTGAAGCATTGTCTGCAACAGCAAAAATCACGGTCGACAATCTAAATGTCTACTTGCAAGGGGGTGAGATTAAACAAATATGGCATCTTTCATAGAACCAGATACTGTGTAGCCTTTTCAAAGGCTGAGGCCCAGATGTACAGACACGCGCGCACACACCCAAGACACATGGCTGGTGGTATGGCCAGCAAGTTGCAGAATATGTACAACCTATAAAAGCAGACAGACAGACGCCTCCCTCCAATTCTAGGTATATTGAAGTGCCCACAGGTGGTTTCTTCGTTAAGACACCACAGGCCCAGAGCCTGGAGGTTACTAACTTTTCCTGGACCTAAAAATATACATATACATGAGATAATCCTAGCCTAACCATGAGGAAAAGCATCAGGCCAATTCCAATAGAGAGACATTCTACAAACTACCTGACCAGTACTCCTCAAAACTATCAAGGGCAACAAAAACAAGAAAAACCTGAAATTGTCACAGCCACAAGGAGCCCAGGATATGACGACAAAACATAATGGAGTATCGTGGGTAGGATTCTGGAACAGAAAATAGACATAAGATCAAAACTAAGAACACCTGGATAAGTTATGGAGGTTAGTTAATAATAATGTATCAATACTGGGTCACTGGTTTTTAGAAATGTCCTAAACTAATCTAAGATGTTAGCAGTAGGGGGAGGCGGGGTGTATATGGCAACTTTCTATACTACTGTTGCCACTTTTCTGTAAAACTAAAAGTTTTAGAAATTAAAATGTATTTTTTAAATGTATGAGATATGAGAAAAGGAAAAAGCTATTGGCTGCAAAAATATGCAAAGAAAATTATAAAATCTAAGTTAATATATACAATGATGACATGAGGTCAGCTAGCCAACTGCTACTTAATTCAAATCTTAGGCCGTTATATAAAAACTATGTTTAATGTACAATGTGGGCACATGCTATGTTAGAATGGAGGGTGGGCTGTGAGACTGTGTAGAGCCTAAGATCTTAGTGACTCAGGATGCGGACAGGTAGGTAAATGCAGAGAAAGGGGTGTGCGAGGGACACACTGAACTGCTACTCACAGCGAATCTGGGGAGGCACGTGGGGCAGTGAGGGATAAGCCAGGAAAAAAGGCGCCATACTAGGTATTTTAACTGAGACTTTAATACAGGGGATGGGTTAAATCAGTGTCACTAGACTGAAAAAAAGCTTTAAAAAGGGAACCTGAGCTAACACGGAGGTAATAGGTGCAGGGAGCAGGTGGTAACCCTTAAGGCTGCGGGAACAAAGGGAACAGGCCACAGTTTATCAGACCTAGAAGCTCAGAGGAGAGGCCTCCGAAGCTTAACAAGGATCTCTGAGGAGGGGGCGCTGTGAGGCTGGTGCTGGGAGTGCCCTCCAAAAAAGTTGGAGGCTGGAACCCACGGCAGATGCCAGATGAAGGGCTCTTACCAGAATGCCCCAGGCAGAAGAGTAAGCAAACAGGAAGGAGCAAGCCCCTTCTCCCTGCCTTTCAGGCTCTCTCCTGTGTGCTGATCAGAGGAACCTCACAGGAAGCCAGCGGACAAAAGGACAAGAGGAGAAATGAAACGGAGTTTGCAGAAGGCCAGCCCCAGGACCCAAAGAGCGGAGAAAGGTGGGGGGGGGGCGGGGGGCTTATTAACCAGCATGCCCCTTTAAACAGGGAGGAGACACCATTTGCCTTTGTATGGAAATTCCCTCTCTCCATCGCTGGGGTATCCTCCTGAGTGAGCCACAGGACCCATCTTGAGGCCGTATCAATTATTCATTTCTCTAATTCAATCCTAGTACCACAGGAATATTCTACAACCTAAAGGCTAAACTATCAAGTTAACCACACAATCCTAACATAAAACAAAAAGGAGAAAGGAGGCACTTGCTCCTTTCCATTTGCTTCCTGTTTCCATCAGTGTCACCCCAGTAGGAGCCCCTCATCTTGGCAGCAGGAGCTGCGTCTGAACTCGTTTTTGGTCTCCAGCCCTTGTCCAACCAGTTGCTCCGGCCTCTCCAGGGGCCAGCAGCTGAGGGTGTTGCTCTTCCAGTGCTAGGTTCCCATATCCCTACAGCCTCCCTTGGCCTCCCAGCCCCAGGGGGTGGCTGCTGTTTTCTGTAGTGTTATCTTTGTGTTCCCACGGTGTACCTTTTTTGCTTTTTCAGTCCAGCGCCTACCTGATCAACTTCATATATTAAATTATCTCTGTTGAAAAACCTAGTATGGTTTCTTTTTCCCTGAATGATGCAAAGATTTAAGGGGAACAAAGTGAACTTCTTAATCTACATGTTCTGCATTGTTTGAAAACTTTGAGAACATATTCATGCATCAGACATGTAACTTAAAGCTTTTTAAAAAGAGAGGTCAATATGCACTAATATGGCAAGATGTCCGCTATTCGTTAAGTGAAGAAAAAAAGCTGCAAAATGTCATGCACAGCAAGCTCTCACTGGTATTAAAAAGGATATGTATTTATGTTTGTGTACCCACAGCAAAAGCTAGTAGAAACACACCACACACCACCTGACCGGTTTTCATTCTGGGGGGAGTATAATGAACTAGAGAAAGCATCCCTTTCCTTTTACTTCATACACTCTTGTAATTATCTTTTGTTCTTCTGCGTGCACACAGTACTTTTAGACAAGTATGTGTATAAACACATAGCCAGGCTCTCACCCACACAGAAAAACACTCTTGAAGAACCCCAGGAGCAAAACAGTGCTTCTCAACCGGGCCGATTTATGCCACCCCCTTCCCGGGGCATGATGGGAATCAGGCAACATCTGGAGATATTTATGGTTGTCACAACTGGGGAAGGGAAGTAGAGACGAGGAATGCTACTAAACATCCCACGATGCACAGGACAGATGCACAGGGCAACTCCACAATAAAGAGCGATCCAGTCCAATATGTCAGTAGTGCTGAGGCTACAGAACCCAGCTCGATCACCTGGCTACTGCCAGCACCTCTGTGGTTAGAGTAGAAATACTCCACATCTAATGATGTGGACAGTCAGACATTTGCCAGAATTTTACAAGGGCCACTTGGGTGGGAAGCTTTGCTTTTAGATTTAGAGGACTTGTCATAAAATAAAATAAAATAAAATAAGCATTCAAATAGCACACACACACACATCACACACACACACACACACACTTCATATATAATTAAAGCGCACTCAAAGAGTACAAAAAGATATATGGTAAGAAGTAAGTCTCCTTTCCACCCTGGCCCCAGCCAGCAAGGTCCCTTTTGAAGAAGGCAGTCACTGTCACCAATTTCCTTTATGTTCTAAGCACACAAAAGCACGAGTGCACATGTGACCTCTTCTTCTTCTTCTTCCCCTACCGCCGTCCGTCCCGTGTGGCGGAATATTCTGTGTGCTGCTTTGCACCTCTCTTTTGTCACTTAGATATGGAGATCATTCCATTTCAGCACATATACATCTCTCATTCACCAGCTACACAGTACATATAATATGGTTGACTGAAAGTCACTGAGGTGGTTTCCAATATTTTGCTACTATTGAAAACTCTGCATGAAGTAATTTTGTACATACAGGCTTTTGGGCAACACATTCAAGCAAAGCTAAGTAAATTCCTAGCAGAACTGCTGGATCATATGGTATTTATACCTTTTAAATTTTGATGGATTTTCTTTTGAATAATACAATAACAAAAATCTAATAGGGAGATGGGTTACTCAAGTGCTCTATACAGATGCTTTAATAATAATGTTGCTATTCCAAACGCATGGCATACACCTTGTATGCTAATCTTAAAACAGGCTGCCACAGGAAGCACCTAGAAGCACATAATTCCTTTTATGACTTTGTTTTTAACCTTGGGGAGCCAAGGCAATCAAAACCATAGTGGTAAAAAGGCAGACAATAACAAGTATTGGTGAGGGCGCAAAAAAATGAAAACCCTGAGGCGCTGCTGGTGGGAATGTAAAATGGTGCAGCCACCTTGGAAAGCAGTTTGGGCAGTTCTTTAACATGTTAAACATATAGTCCAACAATTCTACTCCCAGGTATATACCTAAGAGAACTGAAAACTTATGTCCACCCAAAAACCTATACACAAATGTTCATAGCAGCATTCTTCATAATAGGCAAAAAGTGGGAAAAAATCCAAATGTCCATCAACTAATTAATGGATAAACAAAAAATATATCCATATAATGGAATGTTATTCAGTCATAAAACTGAAAGTGCTGTAACATGGACGAAACTTGAAAACATGCTAATTAAAAGCCAGTTCCAAAAGACCACATATTGTATGGTTCCATTTATATGAAATGTCTAGAACAAGCAAATTCAAAGAGATAGAAAGTAAATTACTGACTGTCAAGGGTGAGGAGTAGGGGATGGGAGTGACTGCCAATGGGGTTGGGGATTCTTTGTAGGTAATGAAATGTTTTGAAATTAGTGATAGTTGTACAGTTCTGAGTATATAAAACCACTGAACTGTACACTTTAAAAGTATAGTTTACAGTAAGTGAATTCCATCTCAATAAAGCTGTGATTTTAAAAAAGTATGTATGGAAAGCACCTTGCATACTGAAGTTACTCACTAAAAGTCAGCCCCTTTTGGAAAGAGAGAAACTGAAACTCAGGGCAATCTAAAGTGTTTTACGTAGACTAGAATCTTTTCAACAGAACTTAATGGTTCCTTCTGTTGGTTCCTTTGTGTTGTTTAAGTGTGTAATTCAGTGGTATTTGGTGTATTCCCAATGTTGTGCACTGATTCACTGCTCATTGGTTAGAACCTGAAAACCAGTCTGTTAATTAACAAACCTATTGAATGACTCCCCCATTCTGCGTCATTTCATTTCCGGGTGTTCTGGAGAGTAAGGAGGATTGGGAAGAAAAGCCCCTCAAGAAACCTACACCACTCCTAGAAAGAGGTGAAATGCAGTGAAGGAAGCCATCACCACACAATGGACTTTCAGAGACAGCAAGAAAAACGATCTCCGTGAGGAAAGGAGCTTTCTAGATCAGGCTTTCCCCAGTATTTAACAGATTCAGAAAATCCTGGTTTTCACAGATTAAAAAAAAAATCAAGAAATGAGTGAAAACAGATTGAATATTTTTTTAATGAATATTTTTTTAAGAACCCAAAAGCCAAAACTACAGGGGCACAAAACTGACTCAAGAAGTAACATTAAATGGCAAAGCCAATCATTAACCCTAAATGTTTCGGACAGTCTAAGATGAACATTAGAGTGTCCTAGCATTTAAGGAGCACAGCACTCTTCCTTGTTTCAGCCACATCCCACGTGACTTTCTATTGCCCACAAGCTGGAGCAGAGCCTTGCGTGCAGTATAAACAAAATGAATGAACATCATCATACTTAAGCACAAGCAGACACAGGGAAGGTCCAGCTATTTTCAGGCAGAATCTCTTGCTGCTTGTCTGAAAAAAGGGTCCCAATTATGGGAATCTATTTATTCAAGTACTACTTAGTACCCTGGATAATTCTATAATGGGAACAGAGGGAAACTCAAAATATAAACAGGAGGGAGACTCGTCTCCCTAGAGCATAGTGGTTAAGAGCATAGGCTCTGGAGTCAGACCTGGTTTGGGAATTATCAGCCTTGTGACCTTGGGCAAGAAACTTGACTTCTCTGAGTGTGTTTCCTCGTCTGTAAAATGGACTGCAGCAACACAATGGTGGCACCTAACAACAGGTTCTTGTGAGACTTCAATGACATTTCTGGGGGTTTACTACATGCCATAAAAAAAAGGTTAGCTGGCATTGTGAAGACTGGGAACTCTCAAAAATCATGAGAGGTCCCTCAAAGAGAGGTTACTTTCCCCATCCCCGCTGTCTTAATCTTCACTGCAAAGGCTTCTGGGCCTACCAGTGCCTGCAGCAGACCAGAGCCGACTAGGCTGGCAATAACCGTTGATTGAATGGCCCAAGGAATTAGGATACAGATGCATGGCAGAACCGGGAAACAATGAATAAAAACCACAACCGGAAAGGTTTTCTAAAGTTCATTTGGACACTGTCTTTAGGAACATTGGCTAAATCTGGAGCCTTGTTATTTGATAAGCCCAAGAGCTGGTTCTAAGCTGCATCTGAAGGGACAATTACCTCAAACCTCACTGTCTACATTGTCATGTAAATTCACACTATGAGTCTAAACAGGTTTTTGCTTACCATTTAGAGGGATTAAACAGCATCAGAGGAGGTTCAAATATATAAACTGAAACTGGTCAAAAAAGAATAGCCACATTTCAGAAAATATACCATTGGTGAGCTTTTCCGTGATAAGGCTAATATTTTTAAAAAGGAGGCACAGTGAATTTAAGACATTGACATTTATAGCCGTAGCTCGACGCTTACTCTTGGAGGCCCAATTATCATCCCTGTCCATCTTGTAAGTGTCATGTCTTCGTCATCTTCTAGACCCCAGCTAACTGTGCCATCTCCTACTCCTTTCTGGCCTTCTTCGAGTTCTTCCAACAGTCGGAAATTGCGAGGGACTTTTACTCCTAAAATAAATGGAAAGAAATTCAAGATACTAGCAACTCCAGGGGAACTCGTAAGCCTAGAGCGAGCTGCTCCTTGTCACTACCTGGGAACATGCAAGTAAGTGCTGAAAGTTGTTGTACCTCAAACGTGCAGCTTTTCAAGGTATCAGTATTGACCAGCACAACCAGAGGGAAGGGGCACGCGGTTTTGTTACAGGTGACGTGACGACTGAACCAGAGCTAGATGACCAAACCTAGAAAGACACCCCACCCCATCCCCGCGGCTTTGACCAACTTCATAAAGGGTTTGCATGTACAAATGTTGATCTATTTGAGTCCACTGGTTTGAGATGAAAACCATCAATATCGAGTGCTAACTAAAGGGACTTAGAAAAAAAGAAGGTATTTGTTTTGTTTTGTTTTTATTACACATTTGTGAGGCGATGAGTGTGCTCATTTGTCGGAATGACTCTCAAACTACCTTAGAGGGAGGAGTCACCCTGGCCACGTCAAATGACAACAATGTCCTTTCGATCAACTAGGAGTCAACGGAAGGCGCCAAGGATAACATTTTCAATTATTTAAACCATAGTTTCTCTGTTAACCTGTGAAAAAGCTAAAAGAGGGTGGCCAGTTCTCTGATGGACTTGTTTTCAAAAATCCCAAAGCCTGACAAGTATAGCTCATGAGAGCAAGAACACAGGTCACAGGTTCCAGGCACTGTCCCCTCAGCCGCGTTCAGACGGAGGCTTGAGCTGTTCCTCGGTGTCTTCCAGATCAGAGCCCAGGTACTGAGGCCAGACAGGGAGGAGGCTGTGGGAGGGCACAGGGCAATCTCCTCGGGCTGCTCTCCCAACCAGTCCTGCTTACCTCTCCCTCCTCCCTGCTCCGCCTGGCATCTGGACTATTTCCTCTGGATAAAACTCAGGATCCAGGCAAGTTACGAGCTTTCTTTGCCTTAAATGCTGAGCCCCCAAGTAGCTAGGCTCTCAGAGGCAAGTAGCTCTTAATGCATGACTGCGAAGAAAAGATCCATTGGAGGGACTCAAGACCACGGAAGGTGTTTCCAGTGCATCTCAGTATTTCCCGAAGTGTGGGACGCATGCTACTATTCAATTTGAATAAATATTTGAGCATTTACTGTAACATATATACAGACACTTTTCTAGGCACCGGGGAACAAGCAGTGAACAAAATAAAGATGGCTACCCTCATGAAGCTTACATTCAGTGGATGGAACACATAACAATGACCACATAAACATGCAAATTATGTAGTATGACAGATGATGGTTTTCTAGAGCAGGGAGTAATGAGGGGAGGGGTTCACATTTTCAACAGGGTGATCAAGGCAAGCCTTATTGCAATCGGGTGTCATGATTCAAGACCTGAAGATGGGGGAACATGACTTATGGAGAGCTGAGGGGCAATTCTTCCAGGAGGACGAAATAGCAAGTGCAAGAGCCCTGAAGTAGAACCTCCCCCACAGTGTCAAAGAATAGCAGAGATGTCCATTTAGCTGAGTAGGAAATGAAGGACTCCCTGCCACTGAGTGAACATAAAAAGCAACTGGAGTTCTAAATGGAGGAGTGACAGGATCTAACTTGTTTTTAACAGGGTCCCTCTGACTGCAGTGTAAGAACACAGTGAAGGGAGTCGGGGAAGAAACAGTTAGGAGGCTACTGCAATGATCCTAGCAAAAGACAACACTGGCTGGGCCCAGGGTGATGGCAGTGAGGGTGGTGAGAAGTAGCACAATTCTAGATACTGAGAGGTCTGAGCCGGTAAGGCTTGCTGTCAGGTGGCCTGTGAAGCGTGAAAGAAAGAGGACTCAACTATGGCTCCCAGGCTTTGGGTCTGAGCAGCTGGGAGGATGGAGTTGCCAGTGGCACGTTAAGCAATTTCAGGTGGTACATGAGTGAACACTGATTTTACAGTCATGTATTTACTTGTAAGAATAACTTTTTTAAGGCAAGTATGATATACTAACTTCCCATGTAAGATGATGGTAAAATTGTCCCTTTAAAATAAATGTAAACAAGACAGTTAGTTGATTGAAGGAGCACATCAAACAGCACAGTGAAAATCTGAAAGCGTACTTGAATGGCTTGTTCGGGAAACACTGGCAATTTTCATCCACAAAACAGCCAACTCAATGTTTCAACTATCCTGGATTAAGCCTCCTCCAGCGAACACAAAAGTGAAGGATGTGTGTGACACTAACAAAAAGCCGGACAATACAACATCTTTTGTTCAGAAAGAGTTAAATCTAAATCTTTAATAATCTGAATGAACTTGGCTTAGGGGGAAAAATTTCACTGTGCATTCCTATTGCTATTACTATTGGTTAATTTATAAACCTCAACTACTAAAACTGAATATTCGAAGAGCACAGAATCATACTGATAGGAAGAATGATAAATATCTGGGGTACTTGTTCATAGATGGTGTAACGGGCTGAATTGTGTCCCCTCAAATTCCTGTTGAAGCCCTAACTCATACGACCTCAGAATGCAACTGTATTTGGAAACAGTGCCTTTACAGTGGTGATTTGGTTAAAGCAAGGCTGTGCGGGTGGGCCCCCATCCAATTTGACTGATGTCTTTACAAGAAGAGGAAGTTTATAGGCCCAGAGACAACAGGGACACACTTGCATAGAGTAACGGCCAAGTGAGAACAGTGAGAAGGCCACTACGAAGAAGAGGCATTAGCTCAGAGCAAATACTACGACAGAACAGGTGACCAAACTTCTTACAGGCCTAGATAGGTAGGAAACAGAAGGAATGTTAAGAGATCCTAAGGCAGCATGTATTCATTTGCATGACTGTGGTGGTAGCTGCCATTTTTACAACGTGACATAAAAACTCCTGGCTTTCACAAGGCAGGCTTCAGATAACTATTTGATGAAAACTAAAAAAATTGAGCAAAGGATAAAAAGGTATGCACACTCCATTTTATAAAAGATGGAGTCAACCCATGCTTTTCTGTATGTGTATACTCACATAAATGACGTTTAGACACCTTTTATGATCATGAATAAGACAGCGTGGTCTACCAGATATTAGGGTACAAAGGCTGGTCAGGGTAATGGCTAAGTTATCTTCCACAAATAAGAATCAGAGTATAGTATACTTCCAAGAAAATTCTTAACTTTCTCAGCAGAGGATTAAGAGTACAGACCTGGAATCAAGTTCCTGCTTCACAACTTTCTAGCAATCTAGGTGTGGGACTGTGCAAGTTACCTTGAGCCTCGGCAAACAGGGATCCCACTACTCGCTGCCTCTGTAGGTGGCGGGAAGAATGAATGAGGTCAAGTCTGTCAAGCGTCTTGTGTATTTATTACCTGGCAGAGTGCTGACTCACGTTCATCAGCACACTGTATTATCCATCAGAGAATAGGAAACCAAAAACCCCTCACTTGACCCCATATCCTCTTTAGCTATCATCTTGTTTCTTTGTTCCTTCTTAGCAAAAAACCTCAAAAGGGCTGTCTAGACTCCTTGTCTGCAATTCACCTTATTTGTACCTACTCCAATCAGGCTTTTCCACCTAGTCATGCAATGAAGCTGTTCTTGTCAGGGGCACCAAGCAGCACCCTCTAGCCAAATCCTGGGGTCAATCATCAGCCCTCACCCAAGTTCCTGGAACTCTCAGTAGCACCTGGCCACTCCCTCCTTTAACTTTCTTCCTTTGGCCTGGGGTTCTCGTCCTACCTTACAGGCAACTGGGCCTCACCTCCCTGACCTCCAAACACTGGCTGCCGGGCCTAGCCCACCGGCCTCCGATATTCTCTGTCTACTCTACTCCCCAAGTGGTTTTACCCAGACCAAGGAAGCTGATGACTCCCCAATTTATATTTACCCACTCCTCAATCTCTGTATATGGCACATGTATCAGATTGCTCTGGCCAAAAATCTAATAATAAGAAATCTTTCCCTTACATCCCATATCTAAACCACTTCCAAATACATCCCAAATATGAAAATTTTCACCATTTCCACTGTGATCACTGTAGTCCATGCCACCTCAGTGTCCTGCCTGGCTTCTTGGTCTACCTGCTCTCTCCCTACAGTCTATTCTCCACAGTGAGCCTTTTAAAAGTAAGTTAGATCCATCACTCTTACTCACATCTCCCCACTGGCCTCCCTTGCAATCAGCACATGCGAAAACCCCTTATCTTGCCTAGAGACACACCTGCTTCTGGGACATCATTTCCGGCCACCCTTTCCCTTGCTCCCTCACCCTCTCTCAGCCATACCATCCTTCTTTAAGCTCCTGAATAGGCCGCCTGACTTTTTAAGCCTTTGTGCTTGCTGTTCCCAGAGCTGGAAATAGCTGGCTGGCTCCCTTATCTTGCTTTACTTTTCTTCACAATACTCGTCACCACTTGACACTTTAAATATATGTATTTATTTTCACTTCATTGTTTTTTCTGTCTCTCCCACCTGAACATAAACTCCATGAGGGTAAAATTGTTTTGCTCACTGCTGAATTTCCAGCATCTCAAAGAATGCTTTGCCAGAGTATGCACTCAAATGCTTGTTGAATGAATGAATGGGTGGCTAGGTGTTAGCTAGGGATATTATTTCAGAATGAATATTGCTCAACGGTGTAAAAGTCTAAACTTGGGCTTATTTCAAAAGTACAGTAGGGAAACATTCATAGTACTAGTAAAATGAAGTCTGATATTATAAAGATCATTAAAGCAGCTTAGTATGGGTTTTAAATAGCCCAAGTAAAGTTATAAATTAAATTTTGAATATAATGATCTTAAGAAGAAATAGAAATCTTAACTGAGAAGCCAG
>NW_017731404.1:1427472-1468737 GCF_001890085.2 Hipposideros armiger
GTGTCACTGGCCCTCATATGTGGGATCTGAACCGGGGCCCTCTGGCATCCCAAGCGAGTTCTTAACCATCGCGCCACTCGGCCGGCCCTGAGTCCTGTGTGCATCTGACTCCTAAAAAGCAGCTTGAGAAACAGCTTCAAGTGACAATACAGAGGATATAAAAAGGGACTCTTACTGATCTTAATAGAGTGTAACTACTAAAAAGTTAACTATGAAAATGTTAAGATAACTTCACCAAGGTGCTAAAATATCACAGTAGTCCAAGATTTTTTTTTTTTTCAGAAAGAAAACATTTGTTCCTGTTACTTTAGAATTCTTTCCAGAAGGATTTTTCCTGGATCTGTGTCAGTATCAAAAGTCAACCAGTTATTCTCTTGGCTAAATATAAACTGAAAAGCCAGCAGCTGCAGGATATTACAAAGAAAATATGACAAGTAGGTTGAAAAAGCACAAATATTTGATAGGATTTTACACCACGTCATAGTAAAACATTTACTGCCGTCACCTGAAACACAGCAACATGTGAAGACATGTGTGATACAGAAAGGATTCTGAAGCCCTTTAAAACAGCTTTTGGGAAAATCATGACCACAAAGCAGCAACTATCACAGTATGCCCATCTTTGGAAAACCCTAGCCTGGCCTGGGCCTCGATTTAAAAGGACAGAGCCTCACAGGTTTCTCCTGAGAAGCTGCTAGTTAAAACTGGTCTGGTGGCCCATTCAGGGAAGAAAGTGAATTGAGCTAGGACAGTCTGGTTGGAAAGTACGGAGGCCTGGAAGGTGACATACCTGAATTCAATGTTTTTGAAGGGTGGATATAAAGTCAGGAGAAGGCAACTTATTTCTGAGCAACTGGCAAGTGCAGTCTGGCTGCCTAGTTAGTGCCCACCCGGGAGCATATTTTTTCTCTCTTTCTCTCCAAGTATGGTCCCTAGACCTGCAGCCTACACATCACCTGGGGACCTGCTAGAAATGCAATTCTCAGATTGCACAGCAGAACACTCTACTGCACCACAGAACTACTGAATCTGCAACTTGGAGGGTGGGGCCCAGTAAGCTGACACTCTCCAGGTGATTCTGAGGCACACTAGTTCGAGAACCCCTGACCTAGGGGAAGAAACAGTGGCAATTTATCATTCTTTACAGTCCAGACAATGCGACTACAAACAGCTGGTGACAAAACGCAAGAATCTGTGTTTCTCTGCTGCTAGGGAGACAGAGGCCAAAGATCAGACTTTTCCCTGACAGGGGTGGAGTCAAAGAACAAGATGTGGGAAGTGAACTTGTCCAGACAGTTGGGGAAGGAAGGCGAGCCCAGAGTTAATTCTATGCTCAAGTCCCTTTCTTTCTTTTTGAAAATTTTTGTTTGTTTTAAATAAGATTTTTTGTTTTTTAAGCTTTATTGGGGAACAGTGTGTTTTTCCAGGACCCATCAGCTCCCAGTCAAGTCGTTGTTTTCAATCTAGCTGTGGAGGGCGCGCAGCTCACTGGTCCACGTGGGAATCGAACTGGCAACCTTGGTATTATGAGCCCATACTCTAACTGCCTGAGCCAACCGGCTGCCTTTCTAAATACCAACTAATCAGGACAAGAGCGTTTCTTTCTGAAAGACTGATCAGCCACTTTTGTTTCTCCAAATACGTCAAATTTATATATTTGACTATATCAAGGTGAGACCTGGATCAATTCACTGCAACTTCAGCTATTTATTGAGCACCTACTATATGTCAGGGACTATGCTGGGGGGCCAGGGACAAAGAAAACAAGGCAGAACACTGCCCTAGAGGAAAGGCACAGAAAAAATGCAAGAAAACAAATAAAACTTCAGATAAGGTTAAGTGCTTTGGAGAACAGACCAGAGGTATAATAATGACTGAGATGATTATTGAATGGTTGGCCACCACTGCCTTCTGGGAGAGCTGAGACCTGAGGAACAAGAAGCAGTCAGTCACATGAAGATATGGGGCAGAGCATTCACTCCCAAAAAAGGGAGAGCAAGAGCAGAGGTGTATGTGATATCACTTGAGGTCAGGGAACAGGCAAGTCCAAGACCACAGACGGCCCTGTGGGCCCTGGAAAAGAGAACTGATTTTATTCTAAGCACAATGGGAAGGGCTTTCCGCAGGGCAGTGGCAGTTTCTGTTTCAAGTCTGTCAAAGATCATTCTGCCTCCTCTATGGAGAATGGATTGGAAAAAGGCAAGGCTAGAAGGAGGAGGCTTTTGCAGTCTTCTAGAAGAGAGAAAGATGGTTCTGGTTGGATAAGAATAATAACAATGGAGATGGAGAAGGGGAGCTTTTGACATCTATTCTGTGGTTACACCTGCTGGACTTGTGATGGCGTGAATGTGAGGATGAGGAGAGAATCCCTATCTACCCATGAAAGAACTAATCAGCCGAGGCAGGCATGTCAACAGACCTGCCAGTAGCTGACGGAACCTGAGATGCCTAGCTGACGAACAGGCAATGGGCGCTGGCAGAATGACAGTACAGCCGAGAGCCCGTGTCCCAAAGCAGAACTGTCCCGGTTCTGAACCCTGGCTCTGCCAGTCACTGGCTCTGCATCTCAGGCAAGTCATTTCTTCTCTCCGGGCCTCAGTTTCCTCACCTTCACAATAAGTACCTGCTTCAAAGGGGTGCTCTGAGAAATGAGATAATGCATTTATTTACTACAGCATCTAGCACATAGTAAGCCTTAGAAGTGCAGCTTAAAAAAAAGTCTAAGGGGCTTGCATGTAAATGAAGACAAGGACCTACTTTGCACACGATATGAGGGGGCCCCAAGCCCAATGAGTATGAGTTATTGAGTGTAAGGTATAAACGAGCAATAGTTTCCTGAAAAACGGACTTCACGTCACTCAGAATGGGATAAAAAGGGGCCAGGGATGCTATATACAGGGTTCCTGCTACAGGAGGCAGATGCTTCTCATTAAAGCCCTTTCTCTCACTAAGATTAACCGCTCCAAGACCCAGGAAGAGCATACACCAAAACCCACACCTTCCCATTCTCTTCCTAAGGTGCTGGAACAGGATGCGGAGGGAAGTGGAGTCCAAACCCCTGGGCTCTAGTCTGAGTGTCCCTGCTCCTCAGCCAGCCCAGTAATGCTGCGGGGCCAATACTGCCCGTGGTTAGCTCACTGGGTTGTGGAGATGACATAGCAGGTAAGTCAATGTGCTTCTATATATGATATGTTATACAACACTATATATAATATAAAAGCAATAGTGTTAAAATATTTACTTCACCAACGTACTTCACTTGGGGCCTTTCAGAATTAAACAGAGGATTCCTGACTTGACATTTTGTATTCCACCATCAAATTACTGTAGAGCTACATTTCAGGTGAAAGAGAGAGGGAGGAAGAAAGAGAATGTGGTGGGGGGAAGAGGGTGGTTTTAAAGTTTTTGTGAAGGGGCAAATCGCGATCATCAAAATTAACCTTGGCAATCCCTAAGGAGAGCAACAGGCTGTGCTGGCCCCACACAGCGTTTCCCCTCCATCACTGGGCAGGCTGCTGTCTCCTCAGCTGGGCAACCGTATGAAGCAGTTCTCTGGATTGCAAGGCTCATGTTGTACAAAAAGGCACTCAGTTACAACCGGCATAACAAGATGCTCACAGTGAGACACACGGGAATGAGACCGACCAAGACTACAGGTTCTCGTCTCTCATCTCCACCTCTCTCTGGGGAACACCCTCGAATGGAATGGAAGACTATTAACCTCCACTGCCCATATGGTTAAATTTTCATAAGCTGAATGTGTGCATGAGGCCATTGCAATGTATGCAAATTTAAAAATCACACCCAACCAGGGCTTACCCTGCTGGTACTCGGTTTCTGGTTATCTGGTAGGGAAGCCTGTGGGATGCGGGGTGAGAAGGACCTGGCAGCCAAGAGCCACTGTGTGAGGTCCTGCAATCCTGAACAAGGCAGGAGAAAGTCACCTGTCACAGCACGGGCATCTGGGGGGGGGGGATTCTAGTGGGCTCTTCCCAGTCCCACCCTCTAAGATCTATGCAGGAATCTCACCTTGCAGAACCAAGGGAGGTAGGAAGGTGTTAAAGGCAGGTGTGAAATCAGTGATCATAAAAAACTAAGTTCAGCCCTTACAGGAACTCAAAGGTTTCACAGCTGTTTCCTGGCAACCAGGGGTAGATTAATCAAGAGGCTTGGTCTAAACCTGACTAAGAAAGGCCTCAGGGCCCCTGACCACATCTCAAAGACTTCTCAGGGTTAGAAGGCAGAGGCCTGTACACTCCTTTCAGTTTAACCCAATTAAGATCTTCCTGCTTCCACTCTTAGCATTCTATGCCCCTTTCACTGCCTAAAGGCAACATGTTAAGACCTTGTCATTCCCCTCTTTTTAAGACTTTTCATTCATTCATTCATTCATTCATTCATTCATTCATTCATTCAACAAATACTTACTGAATGCCTACTTCATACCAGACACTTGCTCAATGGCTTCCCTTTACACTGAATAAAATCCAGAGCCCTCTCTCCAACTCATCATCCTTAACAAGCCTCCCTTGCACACTGAGGCCTTTCTCTGGTTCTCTCAACAGGCTCAGCTTGGTCCTGCCAGTGCCTCTGCCCTCACTGTCTCCTCCTCTCCTGCCTGTGACACATCCTGGAGGGTTGGCTCCTTCCATCGGTTCAAATGCCCCATCTTAGAGAAGCCTTCCCTGGCCACCTCTCCAGACCCTTTATCACATTACACAGTTTCCTTCATAGCACTGACTGCTATCTGAACTTCTTTCTTATTTACTCCTTTAGGGGCCTTCTCCCTGACTAGAAGCTCCTTGAGGACAGGTGCTATGTCCATTTTGTTCACTATTCACAATGGGACATAGCAGGCCCTCAATAAATACCTGTTGAATCAACAAAGTACTTTTGGAAAGCCCATCTTAGGGCACCTCAAAGCCCGTTCCAAGTTATCTAAACCCTGCCAAGTGCTCCTGTATTCCACTAGCCAGGAGCTGACACTGCTTTATCTGACCACCACTGCGTTTATGAAGCACTCCTCAGTTGGCAGGGCCTCAGGAAGTCAGAATTAAGTAGCTGTTGAACCGGATGGTAGGTAGCCAATCTCAAGTGACTGACAACAGGGCTGAGCTGCACCACCACCACAACGAAGCTGCTACGGGCACACTGCGCTCCCTCCACCGCCACCCGCAGGTCGTGGCAACCTGGCAGGGGTGTTATTCGGGCGCGAAGACTCCCACAGCAGTCTGGCCTGAGTCAGCCTCTCTCTTCTGTCTGTGGCAGTATCTCAGGAAATGAATGGACTCGGCTCAGTTCCAACTGAAACCAAAGTCTAGGAAATGAATGTGTGGTCCCCTGTATCCTCCAGGAAGATCCTGCTGCTTTACGCGTAAACGGCAGCTGTGGTAGCAGTCCGATCCCCTGCATCCATTTCATTTTATCCCCACCCAATATTCAGACAAGAACGGCTCCTGGGGATGGATGCCAGAGGAGCACCATCCCGGAAAGACATGGAGTCCCCTCACCCTGTTCACTTGAGGTCACCAGCTCTCTCCCAGTGGTGCTGCCACTGTGGCCTTTAAAGAGCCAGAGGATTTCAGTACCCAGGCTAGTGGCCCTGCCACTTCCTCCATCGCAGCTCACCCATCATCACCCCATCTGGGAGGACCTTCTTGACCAACTTCACTGCCAGCTTCCTCACCAAAGGGGGAAACTCACTCCCAAAGGCGGCACTTCCAGGATCTGAGCCTCTGGCCTCCTCGGCCCCTCCGGGGGGACCTTCCCCAGCCAGTCCTCACCCCGCCTCCTCAAACAAGGCCACCTGAGTCTGTCCCCATGTCCAGCTGCAGGGTGTGCAGTCTGAAACAGACCCTTCAGGATGTGATCCTCAGGCTCATCTTAAGGGCGTAAAGCAGGGAATCCAGCCTCAAAATAAGTGCTGCTGCCCTTCACCTCCTAGGGACTGGAAGAGCTCCCCCTCCCCCAAAGTGTAGCCCCGTCATTCCCTCGTGCCCATCCTGGAGAAGTGGGGCTTCACTCAGCTTCCCTGCCCCAAGCAGTCACCCAAGAATTCCCACTGCATCTGTTCCTCCCCAACACCCATCCAGCCAATGGGGACCTTCTGAGCTGAACCCACATATCTATCAACACGATCCAAAGGACTGGAAGGGAGTGCCAGTTTCCATAAAACAGACACTTCCCTCACCCAATAAGGGAGATTTTTCTTCTCTCAAAGAAACAGCTCTGAAACCTGACCTTTTCCCACTCTCATCCGCTGCATGGGGCTTCCCTCGGTTAACTCCCCCCCCCCAAACACCTCCAGGGCTCTCAATTCACCTGTTCTTCACCCACTATCTTAAGTTTCCACCAATTGCCCCATCGGAGCTTACCTCCTAAACCCTAACATCTGTGTCCTCAAACAGGGGCTGGGAATGATGGGATCATTTCACTATCGGCCGCCCCAACCAGCACCCTCAGGAACCCGAGCGATCCTTTTCCCCTTCTCACTTATCGTGTGGAGATGCCCTTACTCCCCGCAAATGTAGCCACCTCAAGACTCCCCTTTTCTAATCGACATCGGTTTTTCCGCAGCTAACCTCATCCCCCAAACTAACGCTGGAGCCGTGCCCAGAGCCAATGGGGGGTCCTCTCAGTCATTCCTTAGGATCCCGTTTCCTCCTCCCATCCATCCTGACGAGCTTTTCTGAAGTCCCCGCCAAACGGACATCGCAAGACTCCCCCCGCCCCCACCCGGACACACAGCATCCAGAAAAGGACTTCCATCAGCTTTGGGGCGCCTCCTCCTCTAGGGAACCCCTCGATCTCCACCAAAGAGCCGCCAGCCCCGATCTCCTCAGGAGTGCCTCAGGGAGCGCCCCTCGCCCGCTCCGGTCGCTCAGCGGCGCCCGGCCCTTCCTCACTGCGGGGCCCTCACACCGCCCGGGGGAGCCTCTGGGCCTTGCCGCGCCGCCCACAGGCCCCTCGGGCCCCCGCCCGTGCTTCCGGCCGCCGCCTGCTCCTCCTCCCACTCAGGCCCGCCGGGTCGCCGCCGCGGAGCCTGGCGGACGGAGGCAGCGCAGAGGCCCTGGTCCCGCTGCAAGGGCCTTTGCGGGTCCCCGACCCCCGGCCCGAGCCCACGCTCCTTCGGCCGGCAGGGCCCGGCGCCCCCGCTCACCCGAGCCCGTGGTGGCTGCCATCTTGCGTCGCTGTCGCTCGAAGGCCGGCCCCTTCTTCACCCCCCACCCGTCCTTGGGTCCTTCTGCGCAGGCGTGCGCGCAGGCGCAGATGCCATTGCTGACGCCTGCCGCGGACCACGCTATCCGACGCTGGGAAGGTTTTTTTTCTGCCTTTTTAGAGAGAGGAAATATTTGTTTGCGCGAGGGCCCAGCTATCTGCAAGTCTCTCCGGGCTTGGGTGCGAAGGAGGTATTGAGATGCTTGGTGAGAAGGGCAGGGGTGATCAGACTTGGGAGGGCGAGATAGTGAGAAAACGAGAAGAAAAGATAGCTGTAAAAAAGCGCTATTTCGCTTCCTGCATTTTCCTATTTTGTTGGATCCTCACCAGGTCGAGATTAATGTGAAACGCGAAGCTGAGCCGGGTTAAGCCATTTATCTAAACTCAGCTGTTAAGTGGCTAAGTCCGAATCTGAACCCAGGCCAGATCGGCTGGCTTCCAGGGTTGTTCGATGCTCGTGGGCCAGAGGAGGCGTGTAACCGGTCAACTAAATAACCTGAGGGGGCATTAAAGTGGCAGGGAAAGCATTCACTCACTCATTCACTCATCGATCGATTTGTTCATCCAAACAAATACTTAACTAAGCATCTACTATGGGCCTGGTGCTGTGCTAGGTGCTGGGGATGGAGGTGCATTCCTGAAGAGGCAAGTCCCTGCTTACGTTCTTGTCGGTGACTGAGAGCAAGTAAACAAATAGGAAAGAACATAATTGTGATAGGATAGAGAGTAAACCAGGGAAGGGGCTCCTAAGGTGGTCACATTTTAATGGAGACCGGAAGGATGTGAAGGAGGTAGAGGAAACAGTGTTTATAGACCCTGGGGACATATATTTGCGAATACATGTTCAATGCAAGGAGCAACTCCCCATTTACCATAAATGGTCTAAACAGCCCTTATATGGATGTGGAAACAGGCTGTGAGACATGAAGGGACTGCTTCAAGGTCACACAGCTACACACTGGCAGTGGAAGGACCAGAACTTTCAGTACCGAGGAATGAGAAAGCCGGAAGCCCTTTACCCAGCACGTCCAAGTCATCACCTTGTTCTGACAGCAATGCTTCCTGAGCATTTCTCATCTCCATCCACTTTTCTTCCTTAGGGTAGGCTGCCCGTGTCTCCTCCCACTTGGATGACCCCCGCAGCCTTCATTCTTGACCCCATGGTCCATGCTCCACATGGCAGCCAGAGTCTGCTCAAAAACTCATCAGGTAAAACTTTTCAGTAGCACCCCACTACCTTGGGATAAAAATACAGACTACAAATTGAGTGGCCATAGAATTATCCAACAAGGACAATTGTCAGATTGAAAGTGGGCCTAGTGGAATCTTGTCAGGGCAGCAAGCAGAAACCAGCATTCTCCAGGGCAAACCAGGATGCATGGCCACCCTACCCACAAGGCCCTGCACCTAGGGCTAGCAGTAGGATGGGGCCAGTGAGGTGTCTAAGGAGCCAAATTTAAGGAGGCTTTCACCTGGTGTCTCCCTAAAATTTGTACCCTCAACTTTCCCTGCTCCGTGGCACTACTTGCACCTCAGACTTGCTGTCCCTCTCCAGCTACACTGGCCCTTTTCAAGGCCTCTGGAACACATGTCCTCTCCCTCCTCAGGGCCTTTGACAGTGCTGTTCCCACTCATCAGAGCTCCCATATCCAGCATCGCCCTCTCAGGGAAGCTTTTCCTGATTTCTCCATCCAGGTCAAATTCAGCCGTAATTGATTTGCAAAGTGCCACGTGTGTCTCCTTCCCAGCACTGGCCACATGCAGTCATCTTGACATTATTCCATGTATCACATGATTCAAGTTTACCTTGAAGAGAACAGAAAATATTTGCCCTGGCCTTTGAGGCATTGTAAAGCATCAGGTAGCAACTGGGAAGCATTTGGGCTCCTAAGGTGGCCTCACCTCTAGAGTGAAATTTTCTGGGTTTGAGGCCGCCTTCACCAGTCACTTTGCTGTGTGACTTCAGGCAAGAGACTTGAACCCGGGCTGGCATTAGTTTCCCCTTCTGAAAAAAAGGATGATAGTATCAACCTCATAGGGTTGCTGTGGAAATAAAATGCTTTGATAAAACCCTTTGGCACAGAAGGAGGGTCGCTAGAAGAACTGACATTTATCAAGACATATCCAGCTTTTACTCCTCACAATTGAATGAGGCAACGCCTAGGTATAGCCCCCTTTTAGAGATGAGAAAACTGACTTTTTCAGCTAACGATGAGGAATAAAACACAAGCCTCTTATCCACGATGATAATAAATGTGTATTCGCATAGATTTCTTGGTAGTCGTACGAAATTTCTGGAAAGCGAGTAATATTTATCGACAATAAAGCGAATTCCTATGCAAAGCACCTCTCGGAAGGAATAGGGTAAGCAGGAAGTCTCCGGGCATTCTGGTTATTGTAGTCCAGAGTTGTCGCACAGCCTTCTGGGAGTTGTAGTCCTCCCCTCGCTCACACTTTCAGAGAAGCTCCACCCCCTCCCCAAGAGGTCACAGCCAGTCTCCAGTGCGGGATTTCTCAGGCGCGGCGGGGCTAGGTCCCCGCTCTGCTTGAGCCGTTTGCCTCAGCTGATGCAGATAACAGAGCTGTGTTTTATGAGATTGTTGGGAAGATTAAAATGGTTAATAGAACTAAAGAATTTAGAAAAGGGTTTGGCACAGAGCAAGTGCTATATAAGTATTACCTACCACTATTATTAATTCTCATTGACCCTTGCAAAGTGGCTATTATCATCTTCATTTGTCAGATGAGGGAACTGAGGCTAGAAGGAGTTAGATGACTTTCCTAGGGTCACACAACACGAAGGAGTAAAATCCAGTTTTGGAATCCAGTTCTCTTAACCCTGGGGCACCTGCTGTTTCCTCTGTGGTGAAGAAGCTGGAACCTGGGAGGTGTTAAGCAAAATGTGGGTGTATTTGCATTTTTACAAACGCAACCTGGCTGCCTTGAAAAGATTGAATTGTGTGGCAGCGAGACGGGAGGTGGGGAGTCCAGAGAGGAAGTGTATTGGACACTACTCTCAGTCCAGTTACCACGTCCCTCCGCACTCATGGAAGCCCGTGTTTTTTTTTTTTTAAAGATTTTATTGGGGAATCGGGGAAGGGGAACAGACAAGTTGCTGTCCTTTTGTTCTTCAGTCTATTGTAGAGGACGTCGCTTCACTGGCCCATGTTGATATTATCATTGCACTCTTCCTAGGTGAGGCAGATCGGTTGCCGGCCACTGGACAGCCGCTCATGGTGGCTCTTGGCAGCTCATGCTGGCTGCGGTTGCTGATGCCAGCTGCCAGCCACTCACGGTAGCTTATGGCAGCCCACTGCAGCATACACGGTTGCAGGTGACTCACGGCAGCCCAGCTCCAGGTTGAGCTGTTGTTCACCATCTTAGCTGTAGAGGGCGCAGCATCACTGGCCCATAAAGTGGGATCTGAACTGGGTTCCTGCTACTCAGAGCTGGCATCCCAAGCCAACTCTTAACCAACGTGCCACTCAGCCGTCCCCCCCCCCCCATTTTGTTTAGGAGGCCAGAAGGTCCAGCGTCTAGATGTGAATCCAAGCCAGTCATGGGCACTGCCATTTCCTTTTGCCAGTGATTGATCCAGTGGTGTGCCTGTGACCTAGTTCTTTCTGGCCAATGCGTTGTGGAGGGGGCATGTTTGGAAAGTTTTCCTGCTCTGATAACAGCTGAAGAGAAAGCCTTTTTTGTCCCCTTTCCTTCTTCCTATGAGATTGTAATGGTTGGAGCTGTAGCAATCACAATGAAACCATGAGACCCAAGCCTGAGGCCAAAGAGCCTACGGACTCACCAAAGAAGCCTGCACAGAAAGGCAGCAAGAACCAGGACCTGGGTGATGCAGCTGAGCTGCTGAATGAATCCAGGGACTGCCGACCTACAAGCTTCTTAAGATAGGACGAAATAATGGTCTTTATTGCTTACGCTGCTCTTAAAGGTAAGTTTATGTTGTCTAGAGCCCAAAGCATACCTGATAGATACAGGAAGCTGCCACAGTACTCCAGTCAAGAGATATATAGATGTGGACTGTTCCAGCGTTCAGTGAAAAACACTGTTCTCAAAAGATGGGAAAATATCTGGGCAGTTTTGGAATCTCTGGATGTGAAAAGCATGAATAGTTTGCAATAGAATATTCAAAATGTTAAAAATGCAATATACTTTACAAAATCTACAATATTATTTTTTTGGAGCAATACACACTTCTCAAACTCTTAATGTGTGACACAAATCACTAGGAATCTTAAAAATGTGAATTCTGGTTCCATCGGGCGGGGGGCGGGGCAGGAGTGCTAAGATTCTGCATTTCTAACGAGCGCCAAGGGATGCCAATACTGACCCACAGACCACACTTTGAGTAGCAAGGTTGTGGGTAACAATATATAACTTTGTTTATATTTCCAATTTGTAGTGAAGAAAAAACCCCAACTTCATGCTATAGCTTTTATAATACAAACTACAAATGTAAAGCTGATGAACTGTTGCTAGAAAGTGTCATGGGAACCCAGAAGACAGAGCCTCTGACACCTGGGAAGGTATCTATGGTTGAGGGTGTGTGTGACAAATTTGCTAGTGGCATTTCGTGGCACATACATGAAGTTATGTCCCCTAAGTGTGTCTGAAGAATAGCATGAAGATATTTTATTTAATGTTTGATATAGGTGCTACAATATACAACCAGAAAGGGATGGGAGTGGGTGGGTAGGGGATTATGGTACAGTTCATTCACTTTTCCATTGATGGACATCTGGGTTGTTTCCATGGGCTTTTTCCTGTACAATTTATTTCTGTAATGTCAGAATTTTATATTATCTGTTCACTTTTGTGGTCAGGGAGAGAGGAATAAAAATCAGGGGTCTGGACTTGGGGGGAAAACAAAAAGGATGAATTTCCTTAGTTTATAAAGAGCCCTTGCAACGCATTAAGAAAAAAAGATAACCCAAAAGAAAGATGATAATCAATAGCAAACATTTATGGAGCAGTTAGTACGGAACATAGTAGTTTACTTATAGTCATTGAATTTTCAGTGACCCAATGAGGTAGGTACTATTATTATTCCACCTTACAGATTAGGAAACTGAGACACAGATAGGTTAAGTAATTTACCCAAAGTCACAAGTTTGTAAGTGGCAGAGCTGAGATTTTGAACCCTATGCTCTTAATCACTACTGTCCTGCCTCCCAAGAAAAATAGGAAAAGGACATGAATGGAGTAAGGAAATGCAGTAAGGAAATGGGATAAAACACCCAATCTCATTCAACATCTTGTATTTCAATGACTCTAAAATGCATATCTTCACATTCAAGCATCTGTGAAATCAGGACGCATCTTACAATGATATCTTAGATTCAATGAAATACAGTAAGAGAAATGCAAATTAAAACCACCTATCAGATTGGCAAAGAGCAAAACACTTGATAACACACTGTGTTGGCAAGGGTGTGGGGAAACTGGTACTCTTAAAAGTTGGGAGAGTTTTAAATGGGCACGGCCTTGGTTGAAGGCAGTGTGGGAGGAGCTATCAAAATGCAACAGCAAACACCCCGGACCCAGCCATTCCTTGAGATTGACCCCTCAGGTCTGTTGGCCCTTATGAGCAAAGACTTCAGTTCTCTGATGCACACAACAATAGTTTGTATTACCCAAGACTGAAAATGACCCAATAGCCAATGAGAGAGAAGTTAAAAAAAGGAAGGCCCATCTTGAACTTAGAATGCTACACAGAATGAACAAGCATTGATATAACAATATATTCACACAATATATTGAGTGAAAAAAGGCAAGATGCAGAACTGTGCATATAATATTCTACCTGTTTTGTGAAAAGGGGGACAGACATGTCTCTATGCCTATATAATGGGCTTGCAAGGGTCTTGTGCAAATGATGGCCTCTGGCCGGGGGGACTGAGGGCCTGGGGGAACATGAGCGGGGAGCAATTTACTCTTCCGTCTAGACCAGGGAGTTGCTTAAGTTTTTTTCTGTAAAGGACCATAAATAGTAAATATTTTAGGCTTTGCAGGCCATTTGGTCCCTCTACTTTGCTGCTGTATTGAATGAGCAGCCATAGACAATATGTAAATGAGTGGGTGTGGTTGTGTGCCAATAAAGCTTTACAAGCAATACTAAAATTTGTACTTCACATGGTAGGCAATGCTTTTTTCCCCAAAACATTTAAAAAAAATGCTCTTGGGACCATAGAAAAATGGGTTGGCCTGACTTGGCCTACCGGCCGCTGTCAGCTGACCTCTGCTCTAGACCCTTTTGTATTGTTTGATTCTAATTCTTTACCTTATGCATGCATAATTATTACAAAATAATGTTTACAAGGGGAGATTGACATTTTAGGTTTATCAAAACAGGGCAGGTTAGAGTTGGGGCACCCTGGTGAGACCTCTCTAAGAAGTGAGCACAGAAGATGGTGCATGACATTCCCAGTCGAGTTGGAAATCCATTTGCCCTGCACTGCCACCTGCCCTACTCCACCACCAGATAGCAGCACAAATCCACCAGAGACAGGGCCATCTCGGCACCAGCTGGGAAGTCAAGGGCAGAAGTTGGCCCATGTGCCTGTTTTATTCTGCCATAGTGTTTTTAAAAAGATGGAGCCAGCGTTTAAAAATCTGACTTCTGGCTCCCCTTTAATTAGCCGATGTGAGTAGCAGTTGCACTTTGGGGCCTGATGTCGCCAGGGCATCCCAGTCTTTAGTGTCAGCTGCTGTTTCTCATTCTGTGTTGCTCTTTTCTTATAGAGGACACATGTCTCACTGGCCACCTGCCCCCTCACCTCCCTCCTTCCACTGGAGCTGCAAGTGGGTGTTAAAGCACAGTGGCTTGGGTCAGATCGGGGCTCAGATACCAGGCCTGCCACCTACCCGCTATGCGACCTTGGGCCTGTTACATGATCTCCATGCCTCAGTTTCCCCATCTGTGAATAGGGCTAAGTGTACTCCCCTCTCAGAGCTGCAGGGACTGCTTGATGGGACCCGAAGTACAGAGCTCTCCACAGTCTGGCACGTGGTAAGTGCTCAGTAGCTATTAGCACTTATTGGCACCCCCCTCCCCCATCTCACAAATGACCCCCACACTCCCAGACCTGACGCAAAACATACCTCCTTCTGGTTTTGAAAAGTATTTTCCCAGCCCCTGGGATTCAGGAGTAGGGAGATGGTCTGAGCCTGAGGCCTGGCTCTGCCTTACTAGCTGTGGGCAAGTCGCTTCCCCTCTCTGAACTCAGGCTGTTTTTTCACTGGCTCAGGGGAACTCACACAGGTTGGGAGGGCCTGGTTCCTGTCCCTGCAGGTGAACATGTTTCAGCCCTGGACAATCAGAATACTTCACCATCATTCCACTCCCCCCCAACCACCAAAGTGATTGGTCCAGGGGTAGTCACATGACCCAAGTTAGGCCACTGAGAGCCTGCCCTGGGGCTTTTGCTGCAACTACTCAGAAGACTTGAAATTTCTGAGCTGGTCCAATGTCGTCTCAATTCAGAGAAAAATAGAGCTAGAGAGACCAAGTTCTGATGACTCATGGGAGCCCCTGGGTCCTACCAAACCATAAGTCAGCATCACCTCTGAACTTTTCAGCTATGAGCTAATAAAATTATTTTAGGTATTAAGTTTCGGTTAAGTTATATAGTTTTCTGTCATTTAGAAGTTGATGAATTCTAGTATTCCTTTTGTGGTCCCGAGACAGTCACAAATCAAGTCTAGTGGTGGGCAAACTTTAAGGAAAATGAAGTTATGGGTCACAGTTTTTAAAAAATACTTTATCTCTCATTGCTCTAATGAGTCTTTTATCATGTCTATCCCCAAAAGGCTTTCTCTTTTTTTTTTTTCCTGGTTAATATTGTAGAAACTATCTAGCCCAGACTAGATATTGATTATAATGCCTGTAGAGTTCATTACTGAATCCCAGTGCCTAGCACAGAGGAGGTACCTTATAATAATTTGTTCAATGAATGAATGAACAAGATACTCATTAAAATGTCCAGTGTCTCCCCACTTATCTCAGCCTGTGAGGCTCCATATAGCTAGTCCCTATTTTTCCAACCTCATCTTCCATTTTCCCGTTGCTCACTTCAGTTCAATCACTATCTCTTAAAAACCCCGAACTTGTTCCTGCTCTCAGGGCCTTTGCACTTGCTGTCCAGTCAGGAAGCTCCTTTCCCCAGCTGGCTCCATCTTCTCTTCCAGATGTCAGCTCAAATGTCACCTCCTCCGAGAGGCCCTCCCTGACTACCCTGCCACACAGCACCACCCTGCTTTTCCAGTGTGGTTCCATGCTTTATGATTTTCTTTACAAATCAACATCTGAATGCCCATGTGCATTTATCTGTTTATTGTCTCTCTCCCCAGGAGGTCAACTCCACTAGGGTCTGTCTTTGTCTGTATGTTCACTGCTATGCCCCAACCTTCAGGTCACAGCCTGGTACACACCAGGTGCCAATAAACATTTGCTGAAGGAATTCATAAATAGGGATCAGCCTTCATTACTCTATCATCATGCTTTCCTGTGTGAAGACCATTCCTCACCAAATTATGGGTCCCCTCTAAAAGTGTCTGGAGCAGATGTCAAACTCATTCACTCTCAGGTGGCAAAGACCTCATCCTGGGCCCCAGGTTGTGGGGGAGCTGGGAATGGTGGGGCCTCACCCTCCAGGCTCCTTTACCCTCCTCCCCCAGCAACCAGGAAACACGAGGCAGCCGAGGTTAAGTAGACTCTTGCTGCTTTGTTATAAATATATTATGTACATCCAAAACATGACATTAAAATATTACTCCGTTACAGAAAAGATATTAAGGCTTTCTATTATTTACATTAAACAAGCAAGCACCTTTAAAAAAAAACCAAAACAAAAAAGCCCCATTCTTTCTTCTCTGACATACCCCTGGCCAGAGGGGATGCTGTGTCCCGTTCCAAATGACCAAAACCCATTGCAGAGGCTGTGCCCTGCGATGACTTACTTCCGTTAGAAACATTAGCTCTGGCTGGAATCACGTGGGCAGATAGGGGAGGGTCGGGGAAGAAGTGGGGGTCCACACTTGGGCAGGGGATTCTGGTTTCTTCTGGCCAGCTGCCCTCATACCCTTGCTGCGCTTTGCCATCCTTGGGTGGAAAGGCCAGGCTGGAGGTGGTGGCTGGGGATGTCCACTCACCCAGGCATGTGGGGTCAGTTTGCAGGGCTATGGCAGGGCAGTGCTCCAGGGACACTTAGGTATACCTGGGGGCTCCCAGACCACTGCGGGCAGACAAGGGACAGAGAAGATGACTCAGTGGCCCCAATGCCAGCCATGCTGAAGGGCTACCCATCGGGGCTGGAGTGGGTGAGCTTCCCCTCTACCCAAGGGGTGGCTGGCAGGGCGGGGTTCCTTTTTCTGCAGCCAGGCTTGGCAGACAGAGCAGCTCAGGGGGTTAGGGAGGGGCCAAGGAAAGAAAACAAAAAAAAAGGAAATTAAAAATCAGTGGCTCAAGTATTGTGTGTCACGAAGGGTGGGCTGGGGGTGCCTGGGCCCAGCCCAGGAGGTGTCCTCTCCACCTGGCGGGGCCAGCACGAGGAAGGCTGGAATTTGGCAGATGGCTTCGGTTTGGGGGTCTGGGGATGGTTGGCAACGAGGTGGCAGGCTGGAGGAGTTATTTGATCTTCTGGGCCCATTTCATGTCATCTGCCCGAGGCTTCTCGCCTGTCAGGCCCTGGATGAGGTCCTCTAGGCGTCGCCAGAAGCCCATCTTCTCCAGGGGGTAGTTGAGCCAGCCTGCAGTGGAAAACAGGGCACCAGGGGGTTGAGGGTTGAGTGGGGGAGCAGCAGCTGAGGGGATGTAGGGAGAAAGCTGGCCCTGCCTCGGGCAAGAGCAACCAACCGGAAGTGGGTCTGCAGAGGGGAGGGGACAGGACTGACCAAGGAATCTAAGGATGGGGCCCTCCCACCAATGGGCCTAGGGCCTGCCTTCACTCAATTCACTTTCATACTGAGTGCTTACTATATGCTAGCGTGGTAGTGTTTCTTATCACTTGACTCAAATGCCACCTCTTCCAGGAAGCCTTCCCTGACTACCACTTAAACAGCACTCTAGGCCTGTCATGTCACCCTCTTTTATTTTTATAGCCTTTATGATAATGTAACCATTCTCATTAATTTGCCACTTCCCCATTTTGTGTTGGTTTTTCTCCCCACACCTCAACTAGAATGTCAGCTCCGAAGAGCTGAACCCGATGTTCTTTCACTATTGATCCCCAGTGCCAAGAATGATGCCTAGTACATAGTAGGTGCTCAGTAAATATTGATCACAATCTTATTTAATCTGGATTAGTCTCCTACCCAAATCATGAGGTACATACTGTTATATTATTAGTCCCATTTTCCACATAAGAAGAATGAGGCTTGGCAGGGGGTTTCCCAATTAGTAGGTGGCCAAACCAGGGTAGATCCCAGCCCTGGCTGAGCAGTTAACATATTTCCTAAACAGCCTAACCCCTCTACCTGCTCTCAAAGAGCATGACTTTAGGACGAGCAAGGACTATCTTTTTGTGGCTCTCAGTTCTGCCTCCAGAAAGAAATAAAACAACCTCCTCCCCAAAAAACCAGTAGCAGCTTATTGAGTGCCCACCTACATGCCAAGCATTTTATATCCGCTATTCTGCTATTCACACCTAGCCTGTAAAGGTACTATGTGAAGGAGGTGGCTGCAGCCCCATTTTGTGGATGAGACACAATACCCAGGGAGGCTCGAGTCTTCTAAAGGCACACACAGAGGAGCTGATAGTTGAACCTAAGTTGGCCTGACTTGACAGCACCTCTGATATACTTAACCTTGAAAGACACTCAGCTGGCCCCAGAAAACCTGCTTGCCTGCCCCACCTCACCTCACCTCACCTCACCCCACCCCACCCCACCCCACCCCACCTCTCTGGCACTGGCCCATTAACTACCAATGGCGTGTGGGTCTCCTTACTGTTCCTCAGTCACCCCAGGGCGTTCCTGCCTCAAGACATTTGTATTTGCTGTTCCCTTTGCTTGGGCTAATCTATCCCTATTAATCTGCAGGTCCCCTCCCACACTTTTTTCAGCTTTTTGACCACCTCATATGGACAGTTACTCTTCCCCCACGTCCCCCTCTCTCTGCCCTTCCCTCTGCTTTGTTTGTTCCCCATGGCATTCCTCACACATGGACTTGGTCATCTCTCGTATCACTCTGCCCCTCATATCCTCCACTCCAGCCACACTAGCCTCCTTGCTGCTCCCTCAAACACGCATGCTCCTGCCTCAGGGCCTTTGCACCTACTGTTCCCGCTGCCTGCAGTGCTCTTCCTCCACATCTGCATGACTTTCTCCCTCAGTTCAAATGTCACCTTCTCACTGAGGCCTCCCTTGACCACCCTATTGGAAGGGTGAAGTCCTCCCCATTTCATTTTCCTACCCCATGCTTTATTTTCCTCCATAGCAGGTAGCACCATCAGATGCAGTACTTATGTATTTATTGTCTGGAATGTCCCCTATTAGAATGTGAATGCCACGAAGTCAGGATCTTTGCCTGTTTTGTTCAGTGCTGTGTCCCAAGCCCAGAGCTGTGCTTGGCACATAGTAGGTGCTCAAGAAATACTTGCTGGATGGTTGAGTGGTTGGAATAACAACTCCGTGAGGTGTGTGTGGGGGTGTCTGTCTTGTTTGCTGCTGTGTCCTTAGCGCTGAGAAGCATGTCCGGCACATAGCAGGTACTCAATAAATGTGTTCTGAGAACATTCCTCTGGGGGCAAGGACAGCCTGACCTCCCACCGTGACCTCTGTCCTCCTGACCCTGAGGAGGGAGCTGCAGCCGAAGCAGGGGTGGCCCATTCCGTGCCACCCTCCAGCCGCACCTGTGGTGATGCAGAAGTAGGTCTCGTGGGGTGAGACGTGGTGGATGCGATGGTGTTTACGCGGCAGGATGATGTGCCAGTCCTGCAGGAGGATGACCAAGCGCGGCAGCCCAAAGTACGTGTGTGACCACTTGTGGATCTGGTTGGTGAAGGTACCAAAGATGATCAGGCAGAAGACGAAGCACTCCCAGGGATACAGCTGCTCCAGGGCTTCTGCAGCGGGGGGAGAGGGTGGGTGCCCATCGGGCCCACACAGCCGTCACATCGGGTGTGAGCAGCCTGGCCCTCACTGCTCACCCCGGGCAGCTCCCATTCCAGGCTCCTTCCAACCTCCCCCATGGGCTCAGGCAAGCTCAGACGCCCCTGCTGCTCAGGGGGCAGCTAGTAAGTAAGCACAGGTAATAGTTAAGTATGGGGGGCTCTGGGTTCAGACCCCTGCTGTGATACATCTTGTCTGGATGAGCTTGGGCCACTGACTTTGCCTCTTTGAGTCTTAACTTCCTCATCAGTAAAATGGGAATCGGTTTTTGTCCAGGTTCCCTAGAGGCACAGCCTGAGACAAGGATTCAGGGGCGCATGATTTATCAGGGGGCTGGGGGCAGGGGGTAGATCTCTGAAGCATTAACGGCTCCATAGTTGGTCCCACTCAGAAATGAGGGGGCTGGTCTTTAGTAGGCGTTTCCTGGCACTGGCTTCAGGCTCATCCCCAGGGGAGAGGGAGGACCTGCCCTGGCAGCACTCAGAAGGGGCTGCTGGGAGCTGTTAGCAGCCACCGCTCACAGCAGCCAGGGGATGGTTACACCCCTCGGGAGGGGGATGTGGGTGGGGCACCACAGTACCCTCTACACCACAGACACTTGTCACATCTACTCTCAGGGAGGCTGCTCTAAGGATCAACGAGGTGTCAAGTTGTTAGAACAAGACCTGGCAGAGGAAGGACTCATCCCCCCACCTGACAGATACGGTAAGTGAGGCTCAGAGAGGTGAAGCGGCTGCTTTGGAGTGACAAGTTCCCTCCCTAAAACAGGCAGGGCAGAGATCTCAACGCAGGGCTGTTTTGAGTTCAGTGCTGTTACTCTTTCCACTAAACCAGGGTAGCAAAGCCAAAAACTTTGAGAGCCAGGTAGGTAATGCAAACACGCAAGCGGGGGCTGGGTATAGGACAGCAGGGAGTGGTGGGGACTGTGGCAAATTGGAGAGTGTGCATCTTGTCTAAAGGGCGCAGCTACAGCTCAGCTCTGGTCCAGTGAAGCCAAGTGGGAACAAGGACCCCTGGCCAGATTGGATTGTTTAAGAGAAGCTGGAAACATAGACATTTATGTCAAATACCCGAATTTTACCTGAAGATAACTAACTAAAACTTTTTTTATAACACTGTGAGGCGGTCACACACATACACACCAACCACAGGAGGTTCATGGGGGTTGAGGGGAGTGTCTGTCCCCGATGGCCCCCTGGAGGTCTACCACCAGCTGGCATGCTCACCAGGGCTCTGGGTGTGGAACTTGTAGGCCATGTTCAGTAGAGGCAGCAGTGTCACCAGGCAGTTGTCCCCATTGGTCTCGATAAAGTCATGACGTGTAATGGCCGTCGGGTCAATGTGATGCTCCCGGAATGGTCGAATGAAAGCCTGGGGTGGGGTAGGGAGTTGGGAGTGGGGATACATCTGACCGGTCAGCCTGTGGTGGTCAGCCACTCCCCCCAACCTCCTACACACACTCGATTCAAGCTCATCTCCTTGCCCTTGGGGCAACAGAACATTCCACCATGCCGCTGATACAGATTCCCCCAGCCTTCAGGGTCTAGGTCTAGCAGCTCTAGCAGCAGACAGATCAAAATGACCTAGTGGGGACTGTAGGCTGGTACTGCCCTCCTTTAGGCCTCAGTCTCCCCACCTGGGCTGTGAAGGGGCTTGGAGACGATCTCCGCCCTTCTTTCCTACCTTACGACAAATTGAGGAGGCCCTCACAGTGACAGGTAGCACCCTCTATTTCTTCCCAGCATCTAAGCCCTTCCTTCTGGTAACGGCCTCACCCTCTTCTCTTAGTACAGCTATTCTGATGGGGCTGAGCCCACCATTCCCTAGTTTCGAGTGAGCATGTCACCCTGGCTTGGCCAATCAGAGCATTCCATCCCTCCAGCAACAGCGATGGGCTGAGGGATGGGCATGTGACCCAAGCTGGGCCAATGGGAGTGAGCCATGGAACTTTGGCTATAACTATGGGAAAGGAGAGTTCTCTTTCCACTGGGGGTGGGTGCTGAGCTAGGAGGATGGAAGTCTAGGCAGCTGGGAGCCATCTGGCTACCTTCTCAGAAGAAAGCCTACATGAGAGTGAAACCAACAGAGAGGAAAGCAGAGACAGACATGGAGAGAGACTGAGTCTGAAGAATACGGTCTGTTTGTTCTACTGGACCCAGCCACGCCTTAATTTGGTTCCACTCCTGAAATTTTCAGTATACAAATCAGTGTCTTTACTTGCTTAAGCCAGTTGGTACTGGATTTTCTATAATTCACAACCAAAAAGGTCTGACTGATACAAGATAAAGTTAAATTAAAATAAACAAGCAAATAGTGAGGCAAGGCAGGCAAAGGAGAACAAGATGTGGCCCCCGAAATCAAGGGGTTCTGGCGAGGCAGACACATAATAAAGCTTCTGACCGTGCCATGCCTGATGCGTTTGCTTCCAGAAAATCCCTGGGGCTTCCTGTTCTAGTCCTGGGGGAGATCAGGCTGGCAGGGTGGTCCCCATCTTTCAGAGAGGGAAACCGAGGCTCAGATGGGAAAAGGGACTCACCGAAGGTCAGAAAGCACAACCTCCTTCCAGAGGGGACAGGCTGGGCTGGCTCAACATACGTACCTTCCCCACAATGGGCAGCTCCACGGAACCCCAAGTGTCGGCTCCCCAGTGCACCAGGCCAGACAAGAAGTCAGCAATAAGAGCCCCTGCAACTGTGGACAAGAAAAGGGTGAGCCTGGGCTGGGGACACACAGAGGGACACCTCCCCACCTGCCCACCCCCAATCAGGGAGTCACGCATTCGCTTGCTTGCTTGCTCACTCACTCGTTAGGGTAGAGGCTGTCCCTTCTCTACTTGGAACGCTTTGTCCCCTGTGAATGGGGCCTCAGGAATAACACTCTTGGCCTCAATCTGGATCTGTCCCTTTACTTGCTCTGCCCCATGGGAGTTGTGGGAACCCACGTGCTTGGTGAGTCTGCGAGAATAAACTGGGCATGCTCATATCAGCCCAACCTTTCCCTGTTAGGAGCTGACTGTCCCCTTGCCTCTGACCCCCAATCTCTCTACTCTGCTCCAGTGTTGCCAGTGACTAGATGGAAATGTCCTTCTGGGGTTTGGTGTCAAAGTGTACCTTAGGTGCAGGTAGACACCATGCTCCCCACCCCCGCCCCATCTAGCTTTTATCAACAGTCAATTCAACATGATCATTTGGCCTCCAGCAGCCTTTTCCTTGTCTTGGTTCTCAACTGATTCAGAACTGGAGTAGGGTCCCCTCAGAGACCCCAACACCATGCACTCACTTGAGGGTTCAGTATGATACAGAGGTGAACAGTGGTTACATCTGAACTCAAATTCCAGCTGTCACTCACTAGCTGTGTGACACTGGGCATATTACTTAACCTCTCTGTGCCCTAGTTTCCCCTAGATAGATGGGAATGATGATTAAAAAAAACCATCCCATTTATTGAGGATTTCAATGAATTCTCATGATCTGTTTGAAGTTGGTACCATTTTTATTCTCACTTTATAGAGGTGGAAATGGAGGCTTAGAGAACAGAAGTAACTGGACTGAGGTGGCATAAATGGCAAGTGGCAGAGCCGGGCTCTTAACCTGCCTCGAGGTCCAAATCTAACAGCAGGATGCACCGTCACCATTGTCCACATGGAGAAACTGAGGCGGAGTGGCCAGCACCTGTCCCAGGTAACACCCCCGTGCCATCCCCCCTCACACTCCCGTCTCCTGCATGTCAGCCCCCCTGGAGTGTCCCCTTTCCTTTGCCCTTACATGCCTCTGGGTTTTTGCATTTGCTGTTCCCTCTGCCCAGAACATTCTTTCCCGAGCTGTATCACAGCTCACTCCTTCACTACCTTCAGTCCTTCACCCAAATCCTCCAGGGACACCTGATTTAAAATTGTAAACACTCTCACCTTCCAGCGTTTCCCATTTCCTATTGTTCCTTTTCTCCAAGCACCTGTTACCTTGGACTTCATTATTCTTTGTTTATTGTCTCCCCTACAAGAACATCAGCCCCACAAAGGTAAGGGAATGTTTATGTCGGTATCTTGGTTTCTGGCACTTACCAGGGGTTCAGTAAATACTTATTGAATTAATCAGCGTAGACACTAAGTACAGTACTTGGCTCACTGTAAGCCCTCAATACCTACTACTATTACTGTTGTTGGGAGTCAGTTATTTCGTCTATCAAGCAATATTCGGTGAGGACATGTGCTGTGCACCATGCTCTAGCGCCAGAGATGCATCAGACATTGAGCTCACCATCTCCAGGGCAAAGAGGCACGAGGAGGGAGAAGCTGTCAAATGTGGCAGGAACAAATGCAGTTTTCAGTGATGACAAGTGCAGTCCATTGGGTCATGTGACTGCAGGCAAACCCTTTCCCTCCCCCTCCTTAGACTCATTTCTCTGTGTGAACTCGTCCAAGGCCCAGCTATGCTATTTAAGGGATCTTTGAGTTCTGCTAGGGCCCTCAGCCCTTTGGTGACAGCAGGCCTTGGGGTGCTATGGAGGCTGGAGAAAAGCCCCTGGAGACCTCCCTGGAGAACGGGAGTCACGAGTGACGGGGCAAGAGTGCGCGTGCGGGTCACTGTGGACATATAGTTCTGATGCCTGGGCCTGAATTAAGGGGTAGCCGTGAGTGAAGACTTTACACAGGCCCTAGAGCCTCCACCCTATGGATGCCAAACATGGGTGAGATGATGGGGGCGGGGAAGACACAGCTACATGCAGGCACCTCGTGTTCCTCATGACAAGGACACGCGGCGGCACCACCTCCTGGCAGGTGGAAGCCAAAGATAGGCCATAGGGTGACACTGCACAGGTGGCTGGGTTGGGGACAGGGCAGGGCTCAACAGGGCCCGCTGGGCCTGTGTACTGAGGGCCCCACCCAGGGCTGGGCAGCCCTGCTCCTCAGTGACAACGCTGGGACGTGGACCTGGGCAGAGGTGTCAGGGAGATGGAAGCCAAGGGCTTCTGTGCCTGCTGGCCCTCTACCTGGCACAGCACCCTGCCCGCCCTGAAGATCTCCGAATGGCTGGCTCCTCCTCAGCCTTCTAGCTCAGCGCAATCATCACCCAACCCCCCTGGCTAAAGCCAACCTCTCAGGCAGGTGCTCTTGGTCACATCTCCCTGCTTTATTTCTATCACGGCCCTTGTCACCACCTAAGATGGCTGCATTTATTATCCCTACTTCTTGGATGAGAAAAGGGGCTCTCAGAAATTATAACAATCCTCTCCCCTCCCCGAAGTGGCAACCATGGGATGGAAAGAGGCGGGTTTACCCACCTCTAAAACCAGCACCCTTTCATGTCCTTCAACTGAACCTCAGGAGGTCCAGGGGCATTCATAGAGCTCCTACTACATACTGTAGGATGCTGTATACACACTGCCTTGTGTCAACCAGGAGGGACAAGAGGCATGTGGCTAGGAGCACAGGCGGGTATAGATCAAGAATTGGGAGCCTCATCTCTTGCTATCATATTGCTGTGTGATCTTGGGCAAGTCCCTTGACCCCTCTGGGTCTCAGCATCTTCCAATGCACAGTGAGGGGTCAGCTGAGGTGCCTTGAGGCCCTACACCGACAGCTCTAATGACAACTGTAAATGCTGCCGTCACAAGAAGGCAGCCCCTCAGTCAGTAACCTTGCACCCCCTAATTTCCTTCACCCCTATTCCATGCAACCTCTGATCTGCTTCCCATCATTATAGGCTGGTTTTGCCTATTTTAGAACTTCATATGAATGGATTCCTATAGTATGTGCTCTTTTGGGCCTACCTTCTTTCACTCACATAATACTTTTAGAGTCCTCCATGCAGCTGATAGATCAATAGTTCATCCTTTTAATTGCTGAATAGTATTCCCTTGTCTGGATGTCCCACAGTGTGTGTATCCATTTCGCTGTTGGATGTCTGGGTTGTTTCTAGGCTGGGACTGTTATGACTCACACTTCTGTGAAAACGTTTATATACAAGCCTGTGTGGAGACATATGCCCTTGTTTCCTTTGGGTCTAAAGATGTCAACTATTTATTTTTTTTGTTGTTGACATTTATTGGGCAAGTTAGATACCAGGGTCTATGTCAGCATCTTAAATGTTTTATCTCTTCTAATCCCTAAACTGTACCAAGGCCAGTTCTAAACTGGTTACACATCTTATCTCCTTAATCGTCCTTAGCCTTTAATCCTTACAGATGACAAGAATAAGAGCAAAAGCAATACAGGTGGTCCAGGCTTACAACGGTTCAACTTATGATTTTTTGACTTTATGATGGTGTGCAAGTGATACGCACAATAAATTACATATATTTAATACTTTATTATAAAATAGGCCATGTAGTAGATGATTTTGCCCAACTATAGGCTAATGTAAGTGTTCTAAGCATGTTTAAAATGAGAAATTATTTCTAATTTCCCGCTCAGCTATGATGTTTGGTAGGTTACGTGTATTAAATGCATTTTCGTCTTAACGATATTTTATCAGGAGGTAACCTTATCGTAAGATGAGGAGCATCTGTATTAGAAAAAACAATGTTTGTGGTAACGGTCAACAATGGAGGACTTCCTGTGTGCCCAGCGCTATGTCAAAGGTGGTAAAAAGTGCATTATTGGGGAGTACAGCTCACCACACCTTAAGTATGGGCTGTGCACAGTGACTTCCTTCCAGAGAGGACAGTATGGGAGGGGAGAAGGAGAGTAACTTTCCAGTGGGGAAACTTGACAAACTGCTTGTGTCAGTTGGTGAAGGTCAACATCACGGCGCTAAGTCATGTTGACAGTACATCCCTTTGCTACAATGTGATGACAATGACACTTTACCTCTGAGTTCTTCCTCCCTGAAACACATAACCCAGGCCAAGAAAAACACCAGACCAATTCCAGTAGAAGGGCATCCTACGAAGGAACAGTCCTCAAAACTGTCAAGATCACAGAAAACAAGGAGAATCGGAGAAACTGTCACAGCCAAGAAGAGCCTAAAAGGACATGACAACTAAATGCGATGTGAAATCCTGAATGGGATCCTGGATCAGAAAGAGGACATTACTGTGAAAACTAAGGCAATCTGAATCAATTGCCTTTCGTTCGTAATAATGTATCCATACTGAAGCAGTAACTGTAACAAATGTATGATACTAATGTAAGATATAAGATGCTAATAATAACAGGGCAAGCTGAGGGCAGGAGTATATGGGAACTGTACTAGCTGCTCATTTTCTGTAAATCTAAATTGTTCTAAAAATAAAGTCCACTGAGATGGGCCCCGCCACATCCCGACTTCCAGAGGAGAAAATGAGGCTCAGGGGTAGGACAGCCCAGGGTCACAGGGCTGCCGGCGTGGCCGCAGACCATTAGAAGGGGCGTGCACGATCACGCTGAGCCTTTCCGTCCAAGTCCAGGAAGTGAGGATATTAACAGTGCTCACTCCACCTAACGACAATCAGTTAACAAGACGGGCTAATGCAGGTCAAGCGCTCAGCACGGTCCCTGGGACACAGTTAAGTGCTCCCCAAATGTAGCTATAGTTAGTAGTTTAAATATCACTCCCCTCTCCGAGCCTCAGTCTTGTCATCTGGTAAATGACCAGCACCCGGTCTTTTCAGGTGTCCAGCAGAGGGGGAACGTATGCTTTGGACAGAGGTCAGGAATTACTTTGGGAGAGGAGGAGCTGTCCCCTTTTTCTGGGAGGAAAAGGCTCTGTGTTTCCTGCGTTCCTTTTTGGGTGGCTGTTTCTAGGCTCCAGGCTGCTGCCTGAGACTGCTTTAATGGGGGCAGGGGTGGCAGAGGCGGGCACACAGAAGCTTCTTTGTCCCAGTCGGTGGCAGTGGCCGGCGGCTGGCTTACCCTGGGGACAGCTTCGGCCTGGCCGCCTCCCTGTCTGCAGGACACTGGGACGGGGGTATGACTCACTCCAGGCCACCTTGACTCACTGGGCGACCTTGAGACAGCTTCTGCGCCTCTTGGTGGGGGCCCATTTCCCCACAGGTCACCCAGCTAGGCCTTCTTCGCCTCTGCCCAACTCAAGGGATAGTGTGGAGACAGAGTGGCGGAGACAGAGGGCTTGTCAACACTGTCCTGGGGCCAAATTCTATCTTTCAGCTCAGAAACCCATGGAGAAGCCACACCAGGCCAGTCATAACCTGAGGCCATGTGACCTCTGACCTCACTGCCCGCCTTGCACCCACTCACTGTGCCCGACTTGAACACCCTCCCTTCTGTTTGTCTGCCAGAAAACTTCCAGCCTCTTCTTCAAACACCAACTCATAAGCACGCACACTCTTCCTCCACTTTCTCCAAGTGCAGCCAACAGCTCAGGGCTCCCAGGGTTTTCATTTGTTCATTTATTCGTTCATGACAAGACTCCTGGTCAAGGTTGCTAATGATCCCAACGTGGCCAAATCCAGTGGTCCGTCCCCTCGCTGCCCCCTAAGTCTCCTGGAAACACATTTCTCTCTTGCGGCGTACCCCCCGCTCTTGGTGGGTTCTTCCTCCTCGCCCTGGCAGCAGCAGCAGCAGCCTGGGGTCTCCTCTCAGCTCCCACTCAGCCACTCAGCCCCTGCAGGCACACTACCAGGACCTGAGCTTCACACACCATCTCTTCAAATAGCAAGGTCGCCTCGGTTTTGATCTCTAGCTGCCTTCCCTGGCTCCAGCTTGGGTTTCTGGATTTCTAATTTCCTGCTCAACACTTTTCCTTGGCTCTCCAGCAGACATCTCAAGCACTTCCCCTCAAGCCTGCTCCTTCGGCCTCATCCCTTCGGTCACTCAGGCTACAAACCTGGAGTTGCCGCCGACCCCTCCGTCTCTACCTCCACAGCCAACCTGGCAGCATTCTGGCGGCTCACCTTTCACAGCTTCTCACCACCTCTACCACACGACCCAGGTCTGGGCTGCCACCTTTGCCTCCTCTCTGGCCCTCACACCCCCCATCTGTCCTCCCTGCAGCATCAGCTGATGTCAGCTCCCTGCAGGAAACTCACCAATGGCTGTTCACGGCCCGTGGAATAAAACCCCTGGCCTCCTTCTATTCCCCAGTGCAGTGGGCATACGCCAGCCCCAGGGCCTTTGCACTTGCTGTTCCTTCTGCCTGGAATGCCCCTCCCAGAAATATCAGCCTGGCCCCCTCCCTCACCTCCTTCAGGTCTCTACACAAACGTTAACTTTTACAAAGAGAGGCCTCGCCTGACCTCTTGCCTCTTCCCTGCCTACTCCCTTATCTTGATTTTGTTACCAGTGTTGCGCCATCTGTTTGCATTTATTAACTGGGCACCTTTCATGCTTCTGCTTCTTCTGGTATCAAAGGCCTGCTAGAGGCACCGGAACCTTTAGGGAGATAATGTTGGGCAGGGGGCGGGCTCTGTAGGCTGGCACAGTGCCCTTACTTCCTGCGTGTTAACACATAAATCAGAGCAGCTACTTAAATTGATTAGTCTGTGCAAACATCATTATCAGGGGATTGTCTGCTCTTATCAGCCCAGAGACAAAGGTACGAGATTGGGAAGCTGGGAGTCAGATGCACTGGCTACACAGCCAGAGATCTCCTGAGCCCAGGGCTGGGAGCTCTGGTCCCCACCAGGGAAGGGAGGTGGGTCACCAACTGTCCTGGCCCACACAACACACACCTGGGCTCTGACGCCGCCAGTCCTCTGCCCAAGCTGGGCCCACTGCCTAGAATACCCTCTCCTCCCAATGCTAACTGGAGGCTGTATAGCCCATGGTTTGGGAGCCAGGCAGGTCTGGATACGTGATCCCAGATGTTGCTGCCTGGGTGAGGGCCAAAGGGCAAGTCACCTGGTGTCTCAGAGGATGGCGATCAGAACCTTCTCACTAGGTTTCCACCAAGAGTTAAAAGTGCCCAGCCTGGGGCCTGGTGCATAGTAGACACTTGGGAAACATCCATTGTTAAACTGACCATTGAGGCGGAAGGCCCAAGTCCCTGTGAGTGGTATGTTGGGTGGTGTCCCCTCCCCACCTCTATTCAGTCACTGGCCCGCTCAGCAGTTATACACACATGCATTTTGCCCTCACAGTAGCCCTTGGGGGCAGGTACTGTGAGCAGCTTCACTTAAAAGATGTGGAAAATGGGTGCGGCTGGTTAGCTCAGTTGGTTAGAGCGCAGTACTCCTAACACCAAGGTTGCCAGTTCGATCCCGACATAGGCCACTGAGTTGGGCCCTCTACAACTAGATGGAAACAACTACTTGACTTGGAGCTGATGGGTCCTGGACAAACACACTGTTCCCCAATAAAATTTAAAAAAAAAAAGTGGAAAATGAGGCTCAGAGATGCAATGACACTTGCCCAAGGCTACAGAGCCAGGAGGTGGTGGAGCTGGGACTTGAACCCAGATCTGCAGGGGCTGCTTGTGACCATCTCAGCTGGGGCTTCAGGACTTACACTGTCTCCATTCTTGCCCTTGAATGTGGAGCTCTGAGGCAGAGGCTGGAGGGGCAGGTCCCTTGCATCCCTGGGCAGAGGGGCCATCTGGCTCCTGTGGGTGAGACCCAGGCTCCCCAGCACTGGATGGAGTAAGGCCCCCTCCCTCCAGCTGGCAGGGCCCCCTAGCACATGCCTATCCCCATCTCAGACCCAGACGGCTCAATTAGCAGGCGTCAGCACTACTGGCTTAGGCAGCCAGAATGCTTTTAATGAGGCTGGGGGAGCTGAACACTTAGGAAGGGCCAGGTGGGCCAAGGGCACAGCTGCCCCTCAGCCTAAGAGCCCAGGACGGGGGAGGGGATGAGTGCCTGAGTCAGAGGGAAGAGGGGTGGGGTGGTGAGTGGAGAGGAAGGAAATGTAGTCATCCCGGGCCCAGGGGTGGAGAAGACAGTGAATTAAGAACTGTGTCGTGCTTTTGGCTTGAGGTGTGACTCTGGGCTGGTCCCTTTGCTGAGCCTCAGTTTCCTGATCTGAAAAACGATGACAACCATAGCATCTACCTGCCAGCTGTAGATAGGTGAGGACCGACCAAAGGAAAACACTCAGCACGTACTGATAAGTTGCAGCTTGCTCATTCATTCATTCACTGATTTAATAAATATTTATCGAGCACCTACTGTGTGCCAGGCTTTGTGTTTGCGGCTGGGGACATAGCAGTTAATAGATAAAACTTTCTACTTTCAGGGAACTGACACTTGATTAGGGGGAAGACAGATCATAAATAAATAAACAAACAAATAAATAAATAAATAAATAAATTGTATAACAGAGTAGGGTGAGGAGACAGCATATGACAGAGCTGTATATATATATATATATATATATATATATATATATATATATACACACACACACACACACACATATATATATGTGTATATTTTAAATTGGGAACAGTGTTTTTCCAGGACCCATCAGCTCTAAGTCAAGTAGTTGTTTCAATCTAGCTATGGAGGGCGCATCTCAGGGGCCCATGTGGGGATCGAACCAACAACCTTCGTGTTATGAGCACTGCGCTCTAACCACCTGAGCTAACCGGCTGCCCCAGGGCTGCTATTTTTGAGGGATAATCAGTGGGGAGCCTCCTGAGGAGGTGACCTCTGAGCAGAGACCTGGACGAGGGAGTGAACCATGTAGGTATCTGCAGGAAGAGTTCCAGGCGCAGGGAACAGCAGATGCAAAGGCCCTGAGGTAGGAGTGTGTCCAGTGCATGGTGGAGGCACACTGAGGAGGCCAGTGTGGTGGGGGCAGGACGAGCCAGGCCAGAGTGGAGGGAGGTAAAAGCTGAGGAGCAGCTGCGGCCAGGCTGAGTTGAGGAGTTGGTGTTTTATTCCACGCATACAGGGGAGACCAGGGGAGTGGCCTGACCTGACTGAGGTTCTAACAGGACCCCTCTTGCTGTGTGAGGTGGGGAGACCAGGGAGGAGGCTCCCATGATGGTCCAGGTGGGAGAGGATGGTGGCTGGACCAGAAGGGGACAGTGCAGGTGGAGAGTAATGGTTGGACTCTGGATGCATTCCGAAAGTGGAGTCAAGAACATTTGCTGATGGTTTGGATGTGGAATGTGAGAGAGAGAGGAAGGAACTGAGGATGATGCCCAGGTTTTTGGCCCAGCTGACAGGAAGGACACAGGTGTTACTGACTGAGATGGGAGGCAGGGTTCCCATAGCACGTACTGCACTCATGAGCACGCACACATGAGCATGCACACCCACACACGCATACACGTGTGCAAGTCGCCGTCTGAGTGGCACACACACTAGGTAGGTCTCTGACCCTTGTGGAAACTGAGGCTGGCAGCAGAGCTGTGGGCACTCACCGACACCCAGCATCACGAGGGGCGTGTGCTCCCAGCGGGCCAGCAGCAGGAGATGGGTCAAGTTGTGGGCAATGAGGCTGAAGCACAGGACCACACAGCACCACTCCTGGAAGCGCTTGCCTGCGGGGAGAGAGGTGAGAGGTGAGCTGGCAGGGCAGGTGGTCCAGAGCTGGGCCCCAGGGGCGCTCTTAAATATATTCCACGAGTCTACAGTGCTAACCACAGGCTGAACTTAGGAACAACCAAGGAAAGGCTCCAACCTACCCATTTCACAGATGATGTCACTGAGGCCCTGAGAAGGGGAAGGGCCTGCCTGAGATCATACACTCAGGAATGGCTGCAGCAAACCAAGCGTGGGGCCCTTCTGAACGCAGGCCCCTGGTGCCCAGGTCATACACCCATGAAGCCAGCCTTGTATGTGCCAAGTCTTTGGCAGACAGGACCAGAACGCTGATCTCCTGGGCCCCGCTTTGGGCTCTCTCTGGAGACACCTGAGGGAACTTTAATAAGCTTTTTTAAACTGGCATCGTGGCATCACCTATCCCCTTTTGTAGGTAATTACTTGGAGGTAGAAGCTACAAACAGCTTCTAATCCCAGAGGTTCAGACCCCAACCTCCATCAAAGCAGGGCTCCAGGCAGTGAGTCAGGAATTCAGGAGAAATGGAGCCTTGGTTATTGCTTCTAGGGCTCCTGCCAGGAGCAGGGGGTCCAGGAGTAAGCCACAGGGAAGAAGAGGTGGTATGAAGAGGAGGGAGTCACAAGTGCTCAAAGCCTCCAGGGGCCAGCGGGTGATGTGCAGGAGTGAAGTGGGCCGAGTGTGGACAGTGGGACGCGGCAGCACACGTGCCTTTTCTACAGGGCAGCCACTAATTGGCCAGCTACTGCCAGGTGGGAGTGTGGGCCCAGGGAGGCTGGAGCTTGTATTCTCAAGGGAAGCCAGAAATCAGGATGTGGGTATGAAATCCTCTCCTTAAATGTTGCCACACATTTTTACTAGGCATGTGCGCTCAAACAAGCTGATTCACTTCACTGCAGCTTTGTCTGAGGTGTCAAACCATTGGAAATAACCTAAGCGTCCACGGCCTGGGGGATTGGCCAAATTAATTTGGTCCACAGCATCTCTGTGGCTAGGAAGAAGGTGGGGTGGCTGTTTATGTGTGGACGGGAGGGATATCCAGGACATACCGGTAAGGGCAAACAACAGCCATTTATGTAAACAAAACAAAACAAAACAAAAAACTACGTAGTCAAGACTGGCTTTTCACTTACTCCATTTTGAATTTAAAATTTGCGAATGTACTAACTCCATCAAAAACCTTTTCTCATAATTTTAAGTTAAAATTTAAAAAAGTAAAAGGAAATAAAAACATCATGTGGGTGACACAAAACATGTGACACGGCCATTGGGAATATTGCTTTTCCAGGTAGCTGGTCCCAAGGGAATGGACGACGCTTAATGATAAACGTTTTCTCATCATTAGTGTTTAATATCTACTGAGCAGTTACTATGTGCCAGGTACCTGCTGAGGTGATGCCATTTTATGGATGAGAAGTCTGAGGGTCAGAGTGGTCCCAAGGAAGCAGCCCAAGGCCACCCAGCTACTCAGCTATAGACCAGGATCCTGTGGCCAGAGGGTCTGGCTCCTGAGACCCTGCTCCTACCCAACCCTGTCCTGCTGTCCCCGGTCCCTCCCTCCATGCCCCATCATCCTTATGGCCCTAACCACATTCTGGGTCAGGCCCACCTCACACAATAGGGCCAGTCAGACCCCTGTGAGTGATTAACAACCAAAGGGGCCAGGGCACATAAAGAAGGTTCCTCCTGCATCTGTCCTCTCTCCTCTTTAGTGCTTTGTGTGTGCTGTTCCCTTCACCGCTCCCTGCAGCAGGCTGACTTTGGTACTGTTCTTACAAATCTCAATCTGGAATCTCTGCCTCCAGAGAGCCAGCCATGATTCCTCCTCTGACCCCTGGGCTCTCCCAACATGAAGTCTGCCATATGGGACTGTCATTGCCTGTATAACATCTGTCTTCCCCTCACCAGATGTGAACCCAGCAGGCCTGGGACCGTGTCTGGTTTGCTCACCAGGGTCCTGGCACACAGCTGGCGCTCAGTAAATGCTTGTGGAATGAACAAATTCCCTACCATAATCCTAAAAAAAAACCCCTGCCAGGCTTTGCCTCTGGGCACTCCTCCCCAAAAACCTTGGAAAGGAAACAGTAGGCATCTCATTGTTCCTGACAGGGAAACAGGCTCAGAGAGACAGAGAGAGACAGAGAGAGACAGGGAGAGAGAGATAAAGGGCCTTGTCCAGGTTGCACAACAGCACGCTGCACCCTGAGCCAGAATCAGAAGAGCAGCCATCCCCTTGCTCTGTGAAAAAAATCAAGGTTCTGAGTGGGGAAGGGACACCCCAGAATCACATCCCCTTGATCCCTGTGGTACGGATGAGGACACAGGCTCAGAAAGGGCAAGGGCCTCAATAGGGGTCACACAGCAGCAGCAGAGGGCCTAGAACCCCTTGCTTCCGGCTTCTTGGTCAGGGGTTGTTTCCCTTCAGCCATGGCCCTGCCACTCCAGCAGCCCCCAGCTAGAGTCCATCACCATCTGGCCCAGCAGGGCCTTCCCTGTTCTGGTTCCTCTTTGCGGCCAAGGCCTGGGACTCAGAAGCAGGAAGCTGGTTGTGGGGCTTTGGGGGGGAGGGCAGCTAGAGGTGAGGGGCAGGTGAATCCTCAGCGCCAACCTGCCTGCCTGCCCCGCAGACTGTAGGGACAGCAACTCAATCAAATAACAGTAACAGTGACAATGGCTGACACCCACTGAGGCCTATCACACCTGGGGTACCAGGTGTAGCCTACATCAGAGAAGTCACAGACCCACTCTCTCTGGCATATTTTGTTCTCAGTTAATAAAAAATTAGCTACACTAAAAAAAAAAAATCACATAAAATTCCTATTTCTTGCTTCTCTTCAGAACCCAGGAATCTGGCCACCCTGGGCTTGAGCAGCAGTGGCTGCCCCATCAGCAGACGGCAAGAGCTTCCAGTTCACCCCAGTGCCCTCCCCTCCTGGTGGCCTCCTATTGGATGGCTTCCCTTGGTGGAAGTCCTGGCCAGGCCCCTGCAGTCATCTGAGTTTTTGAGCCTGAAGCACAGTCTCTCGTTCAAGTCTCAGTCCCTCCAGGGAGGAAGTGTGTTATCCCTTTGCCGAGATGAGGAAACTGAGGCTCAAAGGGTAAAAACGAAGAGCTGGGTTTGGATCCTGGGCTCAGTACACGGGACACGTCAGTCTGAATGGTTGGGGCTGTCCTGATCCTCAAGATTGCCCAGCTCACGCCCCACGCGATGGAGAATGCCTCTGAAACCAGAATATTTTCCCACCTAAACTCTCTCTTTGGCTTTTGGGTCCTTCTGCAGACCAAATGCCTCAACTTTGATCTATAAAAAATACATCTCCAATAATAAGCGGCCTTCACTGAGCACTTCCTACATGCCAGGTACAATGCCAGGGTTGACCTCAGCCAGCCCTCGCCATACACCATGGGCTGGGACCTTTGCTCGATTTTTCAGAGGGAGAAACCATGCCTGGGGATATGAAGTGATTTGTTCAGAGTCACTTGAGGGTCACCAAAGTCACAACACGGACAGTCAGCCTGGTAGGGCCTGCATGGTTAGGTGGTTTGAACGGTGTCACTTTACTGATGGGTAGACTGAGGCCCAGGGAGGGGAAGGGCTTTGCTCAGGACATAAGAGCTCAGGCCGCCTCTGGCTTAGTGCTAGGGCCTTGTTTCCTTGAGCCATCCCTGGCCGAGTTATAGCAGTGACTGCCTGTTGGCCCGAGGAGGGGGCCAGGCTTGTGTGTGGTGGTTGTGGAGGGCTCAGAGGTGCAGAGGAGGTCAGGCGCCAGGCCTTAGCTATCACGGCTTTCCTGGGGGCAGGCCACAGCCAGAGGCTTGGCATCGGGCCTGATGCTTCCAGCTTCGTCAGACAAGCCCTGAAGAATCTGTACTTCTGATGGCCTTTGGCTACTAGGAGACCCTCAGCCTCAGGAAAGTGGGGACAGTGGGTAAGGAGAAGGCAGAGACCACAGACAGAGAGGAAGAGAGATAGGGAGACAGATGAGAGAGAACAGGAATCAAGAGATACAGAGAGATGAGAAACAGAGGCAGGAGAAAAACAGGCAGGGAGAGCTTAAAGGGAAACAGAGAAAAAAAGAGAAACAGCATGGATGGCCAGAAAGAAGGAGATGAAAAAAAGTGGAAAAAGAAGACTGAGCGAGGCAGAGAGACAGCTTGACCCAGAGTGTGGCAGGGACAAGGCCTGGCCAGGGCAGGGGCCCCAAGCCTCTGTCTTCTGGCTTTAGCCACGCCCATCTGGGTGACTGAACCTGGGCTCAGCTCTGAAATTACAGGCCAGGACCTCTGCCCAGCGCTCCCAATACCCATGACCTTTCCCTGACCCTACACTAAGAGTCTCTAGGTGTCCCAGGGCAGGGGCATCCGTAGTTAGCTGGGGGGCAGGGTGAACAGCTGACGCTAGAGACCTCTCAGGATCCACCCACCCTAAAGCCCAGGGCATCCGAGAAGTGGTGCACACATAGGCAGGCTTCAGCTGGCACTTGCCGGCTTGCCCATGAGGCCAGGGAAGGCCTGCCACTTCATAAATCCTGGCACTTGACACAGGGTGGCTGCTACTGAGAAACCTGGAGTGGAGTGGGCTGTGGGACCCTCTGGCTCCTGGGAACCACAGGACCAGGCCGTAATGCCTTGGCCAGACACTTGGGGCCCATGGGATTGGGCTGAGGCTGTCACCCTGTGCCAGTCCCTCCATCCCATGTAGCCCTGATCAGGCGACTCACAGGTCCCCGCAGACACCAGGCCCACTTTCTCTGCTCTGCTGACCTGAAACATTGGTCCCTCTCCGGCACACCCACCCTGGGCTGGCTCACTCCCAGTGAGGACTAAGAACACGGAACCTAGAATGCCCCCACCAGTGTTCTGGTTCTGGCCCTGCTGCTATCTGGTTGTGTGACTGCGGGCAGGTTGCTCCTCTTTGCTAAGCCTCAGGAAATGAGTGCACACGAAGTGCCAGGCACTTCAGTCAAACCAAAGAGATGCTGCCCCTGGCCTTGCCGACTTCCCCTCTGGTGGGGGCAGGTGCAAGCTCCATCCAGGCAGGACAAACATTAGGAACAGCACATGGGAGGGGGGCGGGCTATGAGGAGGCCACTGGCTTGCAGGTTCCTCTCCTGTAAATGGAGTTAATACCAAGGTGCACCTCAGACAACTGTAGTGAGGATGACATGAGAACATGTGAGCAAAATGCCCAGCACAGTCAGGGCTCAAGAAATGCTGACTGCCTTATTATTGCTGCCAACTGTCATGGTGCCAACCTACTTCTGGCCCCAGGAATCTCAAGAATCCAGTCCTGGAACCCAGAAACATCTCCCACTCTCCCTTTGCTTACTCTGCTCCAGCCCACAGGCTTCCTTGCTTTTCTGCAGACACTCCAGGCACACTCCCACCCCAGGGCCTTTGCACTTGATGCATCCCTAGTCTGTACCAATCCTTCCTCAAATATCCTCATGCTTTCCTCCCTTCAGGGCTCTCTGTTCAAATGTCACCAGCTCAGTGAGGCCTTAACTGCCGCTTTCTCTAAAATGTCCCTAACCCCAACATTTCATTTTCCCCTTTTCTGCTATATACAGAGGGTGCCAAAAAAATGTATACACATTTTATGAAAGGAAAAAATTGTATTAAAATTGTAATACAGTGAATGATACTAGCATTCATTTGATGAACGCCATCTTTTGAGTGAACATCATACTACACATTGCTATGCAATTCAATTCAGCTTTGAAAAGTAATGCATAGATAATAGCTCTTAAAATGTGTATACATTTTTTGGACACCCCTGGTTTTTGTTCCATAGGGCTTGCCACCACTGGGCAGGTGTGGTACTTCCCTTCTATATTGGGCTTACTACAATGCCAGCCCCATTTTTCCTGTCTTGTTCACTGCTTTGCCCCCAGGATCTAGAACAGGGACTGGGACAAAGGTGCTCAATATGTATTGAGCCCAGTCGCTCATTTTATAGGTCAGGCCCAGAGAGGTCAAGGTACTTCCTCAAGGCCACCCTGGAAAGGGACAGAGGGAGACAGAGGGAGACCTACAGAAGATGGAGAAACCAGTCTGTCCAGTCCCCCCGCTTTAATCCTCACCCCTGAACCCAAAACTGTACGTCAGGAGGAGATAAGGCCTTGACTGCAGGCTTGGGGCAGCAGGAAGCTGTCTGCAGCCTCAGATCCCTGTGCGTCTATTTTTCAGAGTGAAAGGCACTTGGGGAAACCAGAATTAGAAGAAGATGCCATCATGGTGGAACCGGGAAGATGGCAGTCTCTCGGGAAGGCTTGAAATGCCCGGATAGGATTTAGTTGAATACGGGTAGGGTTTATTCGAGTGGGCAGAGCTGGACACCAAAGAAGGAGGCCTTTGAATCTCTACTCTTGGTTCCCAGGTGGTGAGTCTGAGGACCAGAGAAGTGAGGCAGCTTACTCCAGCACGCACAGGAAAGGTCGTACTATTGGGTTAACAATAGGGAGCGCCCACTGTATGCCAGGTCTTGTGCCTGCCAAAGTGGATGATCTCATCTCCTCTTCCTAAAGACAGTAAGGAATAAATCAACTTATCTTGTACCCATTCAGAGATGAGGAAGCCGAGGCTTAAGAGAGGGAAAGGGGCTTGGCCCAGGTCATACAGCTAGGTCGCCGAGTCAGGATGCCAAGCCCAGCCCGCCTGTGGAGTGCAGGAGTTAGTCTACAGGCTGGGTGTTTAGGGAAAGGGGTGAAGAAACCATGAGAGCATGGGGCAGGTGCCCAAGCCAGGTCAGAAACAAAATCACACCTAGAGCATGGAACTGCAAGTCCAGAAAGGTCTCCAGTGATCCAGAACTCAAGAGGAAAACAAATGGCCTGAGGTCTTATAGCCAGCTAAGGCAGAATTGGTATGCAAACCCAGGTGGGTCAGGGTTGGAAGCCAAAGGTGGTAGTGACCCATCCCATGCCCTCCCCAGGCTAGGGCATGCATGGTGGCTGCCCCCTGGTAACAGGAAAGATGTCAGAATGTTTGACAAACAAAGCTCGGTGTGATGGCCATGTCCAGCAGAGCGGCCTCTGGCAGCTCCCAGTCACCTGACTCGAGTTCTCAAAGGCACTTCCTTAACCACTGGGGTCATTTGGCCTTCTTGGGGCGAGGCAATGAGATTCTTGCGGCTCACCAGTAAGTCAGAGAAGGGGGTGGGGGCTGGTGCTTTTTGGAACATGGATGATAGGCACAGTGGGAAGAAGCTAGGGGCCTGAGGGCAGAATGGGAGCAAGGTTCTCTAAGTTGTGGTCTGGTCTGGGGCATATGGGGGCTCCACACCCGAGTCCTAATGGAGGGGGCTGATATGCGTACATGGGGCAGGGGCAAGGGATGAAGTCGGGGCTGCTGTGTGGGAGGAGCTTAGATGGAGGATTTGCAATGCTTTCACCAACTGGAATTCCAGAATACCTGGTGAAGGACTGACACTCCTCACTGAAAGTGTGTGTGTGTGTGTGTGTGTGTGGGGGGGGGTAAAGGAGGGGAGGGAGGAGATGGTGGTCTGAAGCCACTGAAACTAAAACTAGGATGGGGCTTTGGGGGAAGGGCGTCTGGGGCACTCGGTAGCTGGGGGCCCCTGAGTTGGGGTTCCCAGAGTGAAGGGGGTGGGGTGAGGTGCCCAGATTTGGGGGGTGAGGTCCTGTTTCCAGCCCAGGGTCCTGGTTGTGGGGTAGATGGGGCCCTAGGGTGTGAATTCCGGATCTGGGGAACCTGGGATGGGGTGTGACTTTTAGGGGGCCGGCGCAGTGCATGTAGTTGAAGAGCTGCTTCAGCTTGTACTGGGTCCTGGGGTGAGGGTCCCCTAAGTCCAGGGGGGCTCTTTGCAGCTGCGGGTGCGCCGGGGCTAGGATCCGGATTTGGGGGTTCAATGAGAGCTCTGTCTGTAGCTGGAGGAGCTGATACTGCAGTTCCTTAATGTGGGGACTATCTTTGCATCCAGAAAGCCTCGGGGCTGGGGTTCTGGCTTGGGTTTGGAAGTGGCGCTGGGATGAGGTCCCCAGACTTGGGGGCACTATTTGCAAGCAGAAGCCGAGGCTGGAGTTCTGCATCGGGGCCTGAGGCTGGGGTTCCGATCAGGGGACACCGGGGTCGCTGTCCGCAGCCCGGGCTGGTGACTGCAGGCCTGGAAGGGGGGGGAGGGAACGGACGGAGGTCCTACCTGGCGAGTAGAGCGCGGCCAGCTCACGGGCCCCGGCGTGCTGCGCGCCCCAGCGCCGGCAATACGCTGCTTCATCATCATCGAGCTCCGGCTGCTGGCCCGGCCCGTCCTCGGCGCCCGCCATGGCCACTCGCCCGGCCCGCCCGGTGCTCTCTGCTGGCAGCAGCGGCTGCGGCGCCAGGGCCGCGGAACCGCGGCGAGATCACGCCGCCCAATGACCGCCCAGCGCCGGGGGCGGTGGCGGCGCCGGCGGGGGCCTCGCCCGGCCGCGCGTCACAGCCAATCAGGGCCCGCGCCTGGCCGCACAGACCAATCAGCGGTCGCTGATCCGCAGCCAACCGCGGAGCACCGGGGGCAGGGCCGCAGCTGGGCGCAGCTGGGCGCGGAAGCGAAGGGCAGCGGAGCGTTCCTGCCTGCCCGGCTCCGCCCCTGGCCTGGGCCCTCGCTCCTGCCTCACGGAAACGCGGGCCGTGTCGCCTCCCACCTCATGCTCGGTTTACTGTCCCGTGCCATGGGCGAGGTCCTGCGCCTCCGGACCCAGAAATGGGCATTCCTTCAGCACGCACGGTCAAACGCCTACTGTGAGCAAGGGACGCGAGTGAGGGCGCCCGGCCGGGGCCAAGGAGCCGACGTTCGGTGGACACTTCGAACGGTGCTCCCTAGTCGGGGCCGGTTTACAGTGGGCCAGCTTATCGAGCCCTCCCTCGTGCAGAGGCCCTGAGGACCGTGCGTACACCTGCTGTGCGCCAGCTCGCGCCGTGCGTCCGGGGAGGAGAAACACTGAGCTTGACCCCCAGGAGCGCCTGTTCTCCCGAGGGAGAGAACAGTACACTGATGAGAATGACTCAGAGTCACGCTGTAAGATTCGGTGAGCGCTTAGTATCTGTTAGGCGCCGGGCCAGGAGCTAGACGCTGCATCTCATGTACTCTTAATGACCAGTGATGTCTCCACAGAGGTTCCTCCTGACCACCCCGCTCAAAGTTGCCCCCTCCCTCCAGTCTCTGTGACATCACCCCGTTTTGTGTTCACAGTGCTTGTCCTGGGCAATGAACTTACAGTCTGTGTCTTCCCCCACCAGAAAAAAAAAGCTCCCTAGCGCCCACACTTGCCTTGTTCACAGTAGAGGCTCGTTTCCTGAGTTAATGCTTGTTGAATGAATTAAGGCTCAGCTACATGCTTTTACTTACCCCAGCAGGTAAATAAGTGACAGGGGCAGGGTTTTACCCAGGTTTAACTGGCTACAAAGTATACAGTAACTATTCACATAAATTCCATACAATGTCACCAAATGGGAACCACCCTAGAGGTCATGGAAGGACCCAAGAGGTGCGTGCCTGAGGGGAGCAGAGAGGGGCGGTAAGATCCCTTCTAGAATGTCTT
>NW_017731404.1:1470672-1471865 GCF_001890085.2 Hipposideros armiger
TAACCAACTGAGCCACTCAGCCAGCCCTGACTTTCTTTTTTTTATTTTCACTTTCTAATAGTGTCCTTTAATATGCAAAAATGTTTTTACTTTTGATGAAGTTCCAATTTATCTATTTTTTCTTGGTTTGTGCTTTAGGTGTCCTAGGTCCTCATTCTTTTTTACAACTTTATCGTATTCTACTGTGTGGCTGGACCATAATTCATTTAACTAGTTGCCTATTGATGGACAGAAACTTGGGCTGTTTCCTATTTTGTGATGTTATAAACCTTTTATATAATGTCATTCTGCATGTAAAGGTAGATCAGTAGGACACACTCTTGAAGTGGGATTGCTGTGACAAATGTTAAACGCCTTTGTCATTTTGGTAGAGATAGACAAACCTATCAGTAGGTAGGTAGATATTGCAGTTGGAATCATATACTAATTTATACTCCCACCAGCTGTGTTCAAGAGTGCTTGTTTCTCACAGCCTTGCCCTCAGAGTGTGGCTACTAAAGTAAGAAAGATTAAAAATTCAGTCCTTCAGTTATACTAAACACGTTTCAAGTGTTCAATAGTCACTTGTGGCTGGTGGATAATGAGTTGGACAGAGCAGATAGAGAACATTTGCACCACTGCAGGAAGTTCTGTTGGGCAGTTCTGATCAAGAATTGTACAGTGACCTTGACTTTACATTTTAATAGGATCCCTCTGGCTGTTTGTGGGGCATGGATTTAGGGACCGCACGGAGGCAGGAGACCACGGAGAAGGTGACTGCAGTCGTCCAGAGGAAATGGAGGGTCAGACCAGGGTGACCGTGGAGGTGCGAGAAGTAGTCGATTCTGGATGTGTTTTGAAGGTAGAGTGACCAGGATTTTCTGGCTGATGGGACATGGGGGTGAGGGAAGGAGAGGTCGAGGATGACTTCCAGGTTTCTAGCCTTAGCTACCAGAAGGATGGAGGTGCTATTGACTGAGCTGGGGAAGAACAGGATGGGAGCAGGTTTGGGGAGGGGGAACCCATTCTGTTTTCAGCATATTATGTGAAAAGTGCAATGTTGGATGTCCCAACTAATGGTAAGCGGGCATCACGTTGTTTTTCTGGCCTCGAGCATACGATTTTGGTCACCAAGATGGGGCAAAGCCAGAAAAGAAGGAAAAGGCAGAATCAAACGCCTAAGATGGGGGCAAAGTTCAAGGGCGGGGATGGGC
>NW_017731404.1:1473650-1475276 GCF_001890085.2 Hipposideros armiger
TGTATCACATGCCCAGTCTTGGATCAATCACTAATAGGGGGAATAAGGTCACTCTTCAGCCTATCAGGTCCTCCCAAGGATCTGGGGTTGGGGTCACTTCTCTGAGGCACCTGGGCTGCCTGGGGAAGGGAACAAAATTGGGGATGGGGGAGAGACTGTGGCTAACCACTGTTAATATTGGGTAGAATTTCTTTCCGGGTATTTTAGAGACCCACATAAATGTCAAGATTCTTTCTGCCTGCTACACTTATACTGAGAACACTTTTCTGGGAGACTCTTGGGACTGTGGCCTGAATGGGGCCCGGATCGTGGGCCTAACCATGAAATGATTTTTCCTTTTAATGGGAGCAAGTGGTAATAACAGATTAAAACCATGTTTTAAAAACTAGGATAAAACATAGGCGCTTTGAAAAACAAAAACCTTTTAAAATAATAATTTCTAAAATAATTTAAAATTTACAGAAAAGTTGTAAGAATAGTACCATAAACTTCAATATCTCCTTCACTTAGATCCCCAAATGGTCAGCTTTTTGCTACACTTGATTTATCATTCTTTCTCTTTGTGTGGTAATTTTTCTGAGCCATTTAGGAGTCAGTTATAGACACGATGTCCTTTTACCCCTAAATACTTCAGCGTGCACCTCCTAAGAACATTGTCTTACATGACTACTGTATAGTTTTCAAAATCAGGAAATGTAACATTGATAGAATGTTATAATGTAATATCTCTTGTCCATTTTATTTATTTATTTATTTATTTATTTATTTCAGTGGTTAGGCATTTGTATAATCTATGAAGTGACCCCCCCATAAGTCCAGTACCCACTGACACCTTTCACAGTCTGTACAACATTGATTATATTCCCTATACTGTATTTCACATCCCCACGATTGTTTTGTGACTACCAGTTTGTGCTTTCTGATCCCTTCACCTTCTTCCCCGTCCCTCAACCTCCTTCCCATCTAGCAACCATCAGTTTTTTTCTCTGTATCTGTGAATCTATTTCTGTTTTGTTTGCTCATTTATTCTGTTCTTTAGAGTCCAAGTATAAGTGAGATCATATGGTATTTGTCTTTCTCAGTCTGACTTATTTCACTTAGCATAATATCCTCTAAGTCCATCCATGTTGCAAATGGTTAAGATTTCGTTCTTTTTTTGTGACAGAGTAATACTCCATTGAGTAAATGTACCACAATTTCTTTTTCCGATCATCTATTGATGGGCATTTCGGTTGTTTCTATATCATGGCTATTGTGAATGGCACTGCAATAAACATAGGGGTGCATATATTTTTTCGAATTAGTGTTTTGGACTTCTTTGGATAAATACCCAGGAGTGGAATTGCTGGATCATAAGGTTCTATTTTAATTTCTTGAGGAACCTCCATACTGTTTTCCACAGTGGCTGCACCAATTTGCAATCCCACCAACAGTGCATGAGGGTTCCCTTTTCTCTACATCCTCGCCATTTGTTGTTTGTTGATTTACTGATAATAGTCATTTTGACAGGAATGAGGTGGTATCTCATTGTGTTTTTTATTTGCATTTCTCTGATGATTAGTGATATTGAGCATCTTTTCATATGTGTATGTCCTCTTTGGAGAATCATGTCCTCTGCTCATTTTT
>NW_017731404.1:1476042-1506971 GCF_001890085.2 Hipposideros armiger
TACCTTTGTTCTTATTTCTCAGGATTGCCGTGGCTATTTGGCATCTTTTATGGTTCCATATAAATTTTAGGATTATTTGTTCTAGCTGTATGAAAAATGCCATTGATATTTTGATAGGGATCACATTGAATCTATATTTTGCTTTGGGTAGTATGGACATTTTAACTATATTAATTCTTCCTATCCATGAGCATGGTATGTGTTTCTATTTATTTGTATCTTCTTTAATTTCTCTCTTCAGTGTCTTATAATTTTCTGAGTATAGGTCTTTTACTTCCTTGGTTAAATTTATTCCTAAGTATTTTATTTTTTTGATACAATTGTAAATGGGATTGTTTTCTTAATTTTTCTTTCTGATAGTTCATTATTGGTGTATAAAAATGCAACCAATTTCTGAATATTAATTTTGTATCCGCTACTTTACTAAATTCATTTATCAGTTCTAATAGTTTTTTGGTGGAATCTTTGGGGTTCTCTATGTATAGTATCATGTCATCCACAAATAATACAATTTTATTTCCCCCTTTCCAATTTGAATGCCTTTTATTTCTTTTTATTGTCTGACTGCTGTGACTAGAACTTATTCAACTGTTGAATGGTGAAAGTGGGCATCCTTGTCTTGTTCCTGATCTTAAGGGGAATGCTTTTAGCTCTTCTCCACTGAGTATGATATTCGCTGTGAATTTTCTATTGTTCATTTTAAAATCCCACTAATTATCCCAATGCTTATTCTTAAACTAGTTACTACCAAGGTCATTGTACCGCTTCCAAAGAGAAAACCTGCCTAGAGAAAAGAAAATCAACAACATCCACAAATATGCTTCAAAGAATCTGGGCTTAGAAATCCTACTCACAGGCTCTGTACATCTACAGCAGTGGTTCTCAGCTGGGGATGATTTTGGCCTCAGGGGGCACTTGACAATGTCTGGAGACATTTATGGTTACCACACTGGGGGTGGTGACATGCTACTGGCATCTTGCTGGTAGAGGCTAGGAATGCTGCTAAACATCCCACTATGCACAGGACAGCCCCATGATAGGAAATTCTGCAGCTGCAAATGTCAAGAGTGCCGAGGTTGAGAAACTCTGATCTATAAGTGAATTGGGAGAGACACCTCCCTCTGTTGCAATTGGAGCACCCTGTGGATCCACAGTTCACCCCAGCAGTGCCATTTCTCCTTAGCTACCCTGGAAAACCCCACTCTTGTAGGCATAGGGTGGTCCAGCCAAGTCTATTTCTGATTGCTGCAAACTGGAACCAACCCACACGCCCCATTCGGGGGAGACTGGTAAAATAAAACAATGTCGTCACACTGTGGCAGCTTCTCTTCCTTAGGCTCCATTTGCTTCTCTGTAAAATGGGGCTGGAGAGGTCAGATTGGAAGGATGACAATTACCTTGGGCCCAGCTGCTACTCTGTGACTTATGGCCACAACTGCTTCTGACTCATGCATACCTGACGCATTGGGGTTATGTGCTGACATGTCTCTGGGCTTTTATCAACAGGAGGCTGCCCAGGAATGTCTCCCTATTGGAATCCAGGGCAGGGCCTCTGCTGATTCACCTCTGGCTCAGAGTCTAGCTCATTTTGGAAGCAGCTTCAATTTCTGTAATGCCACCTATACAGTAGGCTCACTGCTAAGTCTACATTGTAACGCTCACAACTCCCACATGGATGAGCACGTTACCCTCTTGTCTGCGTTTTATAAATGAGGAAACTGAGGTTCACAGAAGTCGTGATACACTGCTGGGAAAGGCAGAATCAGGATTCAAACCTAAGATGGGTCAAATTCCAAGCAGACGCTATTTCCAGTCTGCTGCACCTTTTCTCACACATGGTCAGCACTCAGAAAATGTATGCGTGGCAGAGAATGGACAATATATTAATTGGTAATAGAACCCTGAGTCTTAGTAGAAAACGTATTAGCTATGTTAGCTAATGACTACCGTTCCCAGCCTCCCTTGCAGCAGTATGGAACATAAGACTAATTCCGGCCAACGGAATGAGAGTCGAAGTGGCACAAAAGAGTCTGGTGTGTGCCCTTAAAGAGGTTGAATTCTACTTTCTCTTCTCTACTTCCCACTGGCAGGAGTGTAGGTATGATGGCAGCGCTAGAGCAGCCAGCTTGGACCGTGAGATGGAAACTGCTGGTTGAAGATGGAAGAACTGTAAGATAGGAAGAGTCTGGGTCCCTGACACCATCAAGCCACCATCCAAAACGGGGCTGCTTTCATCCAGCCTTTCTTATATCACTGAACCTGTATCCCACCAATGCGTTTATTAAATGAATCACTGGATGTTTGAATGACAAAAGGAGCAGTCAGAGCCAGACCCCACACACATATAAAAATGCACCAAGACGAAACTCGAGCCTGGGTTGGAAGCATAGTCCAAGTGCAGTGGAAAAATTCATGGCTGGAGGAGCCAGCTCCGGACTGTTCCTTCTGCTAGCTTGCTGTATTCCCCTGGATAACCCACCTGCTCTCTCTGGTCCCAACACTCCTCAGTTGTAAACCAGGCTTAGCAAGTTCATGGAATCCATGCGGTTATGCAATTTAAAGATGTTCGTTGTTCTTTAAAATTCCACTTCTAGGAATCCATTCCCAGAGAAATTCCCACTTCATAGTCCACGAACACAGGTGCAAGGATGTAGCATGTTTGCGGAGCAAAAACTTGGCAATACCCTGAAAGGTGATTAAATAAACTAGGAAGCTTTCATGCTCTGGAGCGCTCGACTGCTGACTGCGGCCACGAGGAATTCTCTGGTGACACCTGCTGGCACAAAATGATACTGCAGCCCAGCAGCTAGGCATTGGGAATTTCCCGGACAAGAGAGGTTCCAGGCAGCTGTGAGGGTAGTTTGGGAGGCCATAGAGCAGGGAGAGATTTGGAAGGAAGGCTCAGGCATGGAGGTTGGCCTGGGTGTGGAGGCTGAGAACAATGGTCTGGATTTGAAGTCCAGCTTCACTACTTCCTAGTTGGGTGAACTTGGCACTTCCTCTGAGCCCCTCTACTTCTATAAAATGAGACTCCTGGGGTCCAAGTCATAGATGTCTGGAGAGGATTCCATGAGAGAATGCACTCATTTGATTATTTGTTGAACCCACATGGAGCTCCTATGAAGCCGGTGATCGACTGCACTAATCTAGGCGCTAAGGATATATCAGGACCCGGATCCTGCCCTCGCGGAGCTTCCAGTCCAGGGAGTGAAGGCAGTAAAGAAGTAAATATGCAGATAAGATCATTTCCGGTATTGATGACACTCTACAGGAAAGTGAAGCGGGAGCTGGCTCTGTGCGTGTGGAGGCGTTGTGATAACTTGGTGCTTGGGCAAGGCGTCTCTGAGGGGATTGGAGCAGAGGCCTGAAGGAGTTGTGTCTTGTGTATATAGAGTGCACATATTAATAAAATGCCAGTGAAGAACCCGGCTCATAGTAAATGCACAATAAACGGCGGATCAGCCTCGTCACACAAAGGAAAGGAAGTCCAGGGGTGATTGGACCTATTTCCCAGGGTCTGATACAGTCATGGAGAGTAAGAGACGTTTCCTCGGGGCCTGGTGGGTGGAGAAGCCGCTGCTGGACCTGAGCAGACCCAGCTCTGGGAGGTCTTGGGCAAAGTACTGTCTGGGCCTTCATTTCCTCATTTGGAAAACAGGGTGATAATGCTCCCCTTGTGAGAGTGGGGGATGTCATGGGCTGAATATGTCCCCCCCGCAATTCATGTATTGAAGTCCTGACCCCCGGTATCTCAGAATGTGAATGTATTTGGAGATAGGGTCTTTAAAGAGATCGTTAAGCTAGAACGAGGTCATTAGAGTAAACCCTAAGTCCATATGACTGGTGTCCTTATAAGAGATTAGGACACAGACATATACAGAGGGGACGACCAGTTCTGAGATCACTGAGGTGACTGCAGTGTGGCCCACATGGTATCTCGGGATTGGCCCTGCCTTGGGGGACCCAGCTTACTTAATTTCTGCTCGCCCCTCTGGTTCATTACTCAGCCATTCCACAACTTCATGTGGTACCGCTGTGACCATTCTGTAAATTGTGGTGTGGCTGGTATACCAGCGAGGGTCCAGTCTGGAGAACGGAGACCACGCTAGGAACTTCAGACAGGAGGAATGGAGTACAGGGAATTGCGTATACAAGTAATGGAAGAGCTGAGATGCCAAAGGGTGAGATGAGGCACCCCAGGATGAGCTAAGGCCAAAGAGGCAGAAGGAGGATATTGTATCACGAGTCCTAGCGGCCAGGGCTAGAACCCTAGTGGGATCTACCTGGTGGGAACTGGGCCCAGGCAAAAAGGGCCTATTAGGCATGGCCTGGTGGTCTTTGCCCTCAGATCGGTTTCCTGCCCCTCCCCTGCTCTACTCTGAATTACAGAGGGGCTGCCCTCTGCAAGCTGCATTTCCCAGGTCAGCTGACTTCCTGGTGGCCAATGGGAGGTCCTGGTGACAGACCGGAGGCCAGGAGGAGAGAAGCCAGAGTATTTCTCCTTCTCTTTACACCTGGGGCTGCATCTCCATCAATGACTGAGTCTCCTCCGTGGATCCAGACCCCGCGAGATAGTCCACGGTGCTTCTAGCTTTGTTGAGTGACCGTAGGCCCCAGGTTACTGTAACGTTACCTCCTCCCTCGGTCCCTCCAGCTTAGAGGTGCCAACGGCTTTCTGTTGCTGCACATCTCTGAGCTTCTTTGCAGTCTTTTGCTTGGCTTCTGGGTTGCCTCCATCACCTCTGCAAACACCTCCCTGTTGGAAAGCCTCTCTGTTTAAATGCTTAGTGGTTTCCTGGTTAAATAGTAATTGATATGAGGAAAGGATATGAGAGCAAATTGGCAAGTGGCCAGCCCAGCAGGCCTCTCCAGTCCTTTACTCCTTCTTATAAATAAAAACCTAGCAGCCTGCAGATGGGGAGAGGCAGCTGGGTGCTGGGGATCAGGAGGTGGCCCTACAGCCAGACAGGCCTCATTTTGTTCTCTCTCTGCCACTTGGCAGCTCTGTAAACTTCATCAAGGTACGTCCCCTCTGAGGCCTCAGTTTCCTTACCTGTCATGTGGGGATAAGGATCACATCCATCGATACAGGGCTGTCCTGCGGACTTGATGAGATGCGGCAGGGAAAGAACCGAGCCACCACCTTAAAAAAGAATAGGAAAGCGGAGTCTCCCCCTATCAGCAGCTAGAAGGCATACACCATGATAATAAAAGCAGTGGGGTGCCAGTGCGAGGAGCAACAGACCAGTGAGGCAGAGCAGTGGTGTCGGAGCGGCCCATGCGTGTAAGAGAACTAAACACACACAGGCTGCCCCACGGCCCACCTGGGAAAGGAGAGACCGTTCAGAAGATGGTGTTGGCAATCTGGCTCAAATGAAACTGGATCCTTGCTTCACGCTGCAGACAAAGGTGGCCTCTAGATGGATTAAGACTTAACATGAAGTGCAAACTGATGAAATTAATAGAAGTTATATATACACAACGGAATACTACTCAGCCATAAAAAGGAATGAAATTCTGACACAGGCTACAACATGGATGGACCTTGAAAACATTATGCTGAGTGAAATAAGCCAGTCTCAGAAGGGCTAATAGTGTATGATTCACTTATTTGAAGTATCTAGAGTAGTTAAATTCACAGAGACAGAGAACAGATGAAAGGTTTCCAGGGGCTGGAGAGAGGAGGAGAGCGGGGGTTAAGGGTACAGAGTTTCTGTTTGCGATGATGAAAAAGTTCTGGAAATGGAGGGTGGTGATGGTTGCACAGCACTGTGAATATATTCAGTGCCACTGAGCTGTACCCTACTAAAGGGCTAAAATGGTAAATTTCATGTTATTTATATTTTACCATAATAGAAAAACACTAATGTATGAAAGGTAAAAAACATTTAAAAAATTATTTTGATTACATCAAAATGAAGGATTCTAGCCAAAGGATATCATGGCCAAAGCTAATAGACAGATGTCAGACTATGAAGACACTGCGGCGTCTAAAATTGCAGTGCTTAGAATATACGAGAAACTTGCAAATAAACAAGAGAAAAGACAGCAGCCCCAATGGAAAAAGAGCAGTGGACATGGGGAGAGCAATTAACAGAAGAGGAAAACCACAAGCATGAGAAGAAGGCACAAACTCATTAGTAATAGGAAATGCAAATATAAACAACTAGGAGATACCACTTTACACCCAGGAGATTGGTAAAAATTAAAATGTTGGCCAGCACCCAGATTTTGGTTTCAAAATCTCCATTCTTCACTAAAATGAACTAGGGCAGGGGTAAGAAAAGTAGAAATTGAGCCTGGAGCAGCTTGTGCCGGAAAATAAGGAAATGCTCAAAGAATAATCAGGGATGTGGTGAAGTGACACAGGAGCCAGCTGAAAGGGGCTTACACTGGCCAGATCTGGGTCAGTTTGAGCACCAAAGTAAATAATGGTAGTGATGGATTTAGAACCCATGAAATAAAATCAAACCCATAGGTCCATACTGATATAAATGAATAAACAAATAAATGGGGGTGTGGTGATGTTAAGATATGTCCACACATTCTTTGACAGTCTTCTTTTTATTTATTTATTTTTTTTAAATTCAAAATTTTTTTTAACTGAGCCATCCTGCCACCTGTCAGCAGCTCAGCTCGGGCCGGGAATCGAACCAGCGACCCTGTTGCTCAGAGCTCACACTCTTGAGCGAGCTCTTAACCAATTGAGCCACTCGGCTGGCCCAACAGTCTTCTTTTTAAGAGATGGAATAAAATTCACTTCCTCTTGAGTGGGGGGGGTCTAACTTAGTGATTCTATTCTAATGAGTAGAATATGGCAGAAGTGATGATGTGCTGGAAAACTAGGATATAAAAGGCATGTGCTTCCCTCTTGCTCTCTCTGATTCCTCTCTCGGGGGGAAGACAGCTTCCGTGCTGTGAGGACACTCAAGGAGCCTTAAGAAGAGGCCCACATGTTGAGTGCTGAGCTGTCCAATACTGTAGCCACTCGCCACATGTGTTAGGCACTTGCAGTATGGCTGGTCCAAATTGGAATATGCTGTGTTAATATACACTCAATTTCAAAGACAGCATGAACAAAAGATGTCAACTAGCTCATTAGCAATTTTTTTTTATATTGAGAACATGTTGAAATGAGATGTTAGATATATTGGGTGAAATAAAATATATTACTAAAATGAATTTCACCTGTATCTTTTTCTTTTAGTTTTAATTGGGGAACAGTGTGTTTTTCCAGGACTCATCAGCTCCAAGTCAAGAAGTTGTTTCAATCTAGTTGTGGAGGGTGCAGCTCAGTGGCCCATGCGAGGATCGAACTGGCAACCTCGGTGTTATGAGTCTGTGCTCTAACCAACTGAGCTAACTGGCCGTCCCTCACCTGTATCTTTTTCTAGTTTTCAAACTGTGGCTGCCAGAAAATGTAAAATTAGACACGTGGTTCCCACTGATAGCTCACGTTATAGTCCTACTGGGTAGTGATACTCCAGCCCCAGCTGAGCTTTCAGATGACTGTCGCCCCAGCTGACACCTTGACTGCAACTTCTGAGAGACTCAAAGCCAGAACCTTCCAGCTAAACTACTCTTGAATTCCTGACCCACAAAAACAGTGAGAAAATGATTATTATTTTAAGCTGCTAAGGTTTGGGGTCATTTATTACATGGCAATAGATCGATTGAGGCAAGCATATACATGGATGTGAAAATCAGTGGGTGAAAGAGGAGGAACAGGATATTTAAATAGTTTAAAACTATCTCTTCACAAGATGCTTGTTCATTGCCAAGAGAAAAACAGTAGCTTGACAGTGGTGAAACCTGGCAGATGTCGCCTTGACCACGTGATCAATATTAGCATCACCAGTAACAGGACAAACGGCTCTCAGGTGCTTCCTGATGGGAAGCACCGAGGAGGACACACCACCACTCGGGTCGTACCTGACAGAGGGGCAGAGCCTAAGTCCAAACTTGAGGAAACCAGACAGACTCATGGGAGGCACATTTTACAAAGTAACTGGCCTGAACTCTTCAAAAATGTTAAGGTCATGGATGAGAAAGGAAGACTGAGGAACTGATCCCAATTAAAGGAGAACAAAGCGACCAGACCACTAAATGCAGAGTAAGTTGCAGACACCAGCACACCTCACCCCAACCACTTCAGCATGCACATCATCACCTAGAGGTCACTATTACGTTCAGTGAAATGCACACATCTTAGGTGTACTTTATTTTTGACAAATGCCTCTACCTGTGTCATCCAAGCTCTTTCCAAAATACAGAACACGAAGTGGGTTGAATTGTGTCCCTCAAAAAGACATATTCAAGTCCTAATCCTTGTGGATGCGACCTTCTTTGGAAATAGGGTCTTTGCAGATGTCACTGACTTAAGATGCGATCATACTGCATTAGGCGGGCCCTAAATCCAATGACTGGTGTCTTTATAAGAGAAAGGAGATCTGGACACAGACACACATGGGGGAGGAGGGCTATGCAAAGACAGAGGCAGAGATTGGAATGATGGACCTATTAGCCAAGGAACAGCAAGCACTGCTGGGAGCCACCAGTGGCTGAAGAGGCAAGGACGGACTTGCCCCGAGTCTTCAGAGGGAGCATGGCTCTGATTTCAGGATCCTGGCCTCCAGAACTGTGAGAGAATAAATGGATGTTGTTTTAAGCTGCCTAGTTTGTGGTACTTCATTATGACACATTATGGCAGGTAAAGTAATACAGAACATCTACCCCCCCCCAAAAGTACCCTTGTGCCCCTGCCCAGTCAATCCTGCCCATCCCCCAGCTTGAGGCAACCACCGTTCTGATATTTTTCCATCGTAGATTAATTTTTGCTTATTTTAGAGCTTCGTATAAATGGAATCATGTAGCAGGCATTCTTTTGTGTCTGGTATCTTTTAGTTAGTACAAGATTTTGGAGAGTTATCCAGACCGTTGCATCTATCAGTGGTTGGCACGCCTATAATTAAAGGCAGTGGGCTGGAGGGGGAAGCAAATTTCGAAGCTGAGGAGAGGAATGGACAATGAGGCTGGGAAATTTCTCTTCAAAGCTGGGCTTGGAGCCTCCTGCCTTGGGGTCTCTGACCTCTCAGGTAGGAGGAGGCTGGGCTTCATTGCCACCTGGTGACAGGTGTTACAGGCAGAGGGAACAGCATGAGCAAAGGTGTGGGGGCAGGACCATGCAATGTACTCATACGGCTTTCCAAACTCAAACGTGTAAGGTAGTCCATAGCCATGGAGAACAGTTTAAAATTAGAAAAGGGTCTTCCTTCCACATCCCTCTGAGGCCCCTGCCCTCATTCTGTGGTAGACTCACCTTAGGGGCTCCCAGTGAACCAGCCGCCTGGGGTGCGTGCCCTGTGCAGTCCCCTGCCCTTGCATCCGGGCTGAGCAACAGAATGTGATAGAAATGGTGATGTGCCAGTTTGGGGCTTAAGCCCTAAGGAAGGCTTAGCCGCTTTCACTTCCGTGCTCTTGGGAGAGCCAGCTGTAAAAAGTACGGCTGCTGTGGTGGGGAGGCCAGGTGCAAAGGCCACGTGGAGTGGAAACTCAGACACGTGCAGGGGCTATGTAGAAAGCCACGTGAAGATACCACGGGAAGGGGCTGCCTATGCAGAGGCCACTTGGAGAGGCCACGTGGGGAGGGAGAGACTATATAATGGAGAACGGAGGAACGGAGGACGAAGCTTGGGGCCATCCTCACCAAGGTGCCACACACGGGAAAGAACAAGTCACCTTGGGCGTTCCAGCCAGCAGCCAGCCGCCAGGACTGGAGCAGAGGCAAGCTGTCCCCTTGTGCCCTGTCCAGATTCCTGACCCACAGGATGGTGGTTTTGTTAAGCCCCTAAGTTTTGGGGTACGTTATTACACACCACTATTCAGAGAAGCCCAGGCCCTAGCCTGCCACTGTTGCCAGTTTCTTAGGACCCTTCCAGTGAGAGACTACGTCCTCAACCAAACGGATGAGTAAATTCCGGAATTCCCCCTTGTGTGTGGGGGTTCGCACACCACCCCTCCTGGCCTGCACTTTGGCTGTCTTCCCTTAACACCAGATCCTGGAGATGGTTCTAGATGTGTGCTGTTCAATACAATAGTCACTAGCCACAGTCTATTTAAATGTAATTAAAATCAAACAAAATAAAAAGTTCAGTTCCTCAGTCACACTAGCCACATCTTAAGTGCTCAATGGCCACATGTGGCTGGTAGCTCTATAGGGCAGAGCACAGCTGTAGCATATTTCCATCATCCCAGAAAGTTCTATGGGACAGCACTGGTTTGGATCCTCGCCGGCAGAGTTGCCTCTCTTTTTAGAAGCAGCATAGTATTTCCTGGTAACGATAGCTACTGATGTATCTCCCAAGTTTCTGCTATTACAAATGTCCATTTGTCTCTGTGCTGGTAGGAGTGTCTTTGTTGTATAAAAGCCCAGCATTTCTGGGCCCAATGGTTTCCATTTTGAGAGCTATGGCCAAATTACTCAAAACTGGAGGCTGTACCCCTTGGCACAACCACCAAAAGTTTTCCCCCACTTTCATCAACACTGTGTGTTATTCACATTAAAAAACTTTTAGCTAATGGCGAAGGTTTTAAAGACAAATAATAGAGGGACACTGCTCTGCCATGCCTTCTCGCAACATCACAATGCCACTGGGCATCTTCCCATGTTGACATATGAAGATCTACCTTGTCTTTTTTTTTTTTAATTGTGGTAAAATTCACATAACATAAAATTTACCATGTTAACTGTTTTTAAGTGGACAGTTCAGTGGCATTAAGTACATTCACATTGTTGTGCTACCATCACCACCATCCACCTCTAGGACTTCGTCATCTTCCCAAACTGAAACTCTGTCCCCATGAAACACTCGCTCCCGCTTCCACCCTTCCCCCAGCCCCTGGCAACCACCATTCTGCTTTCTGTCCCTATGAGTTTGCTCTAGGGACTTCATATAAGTGGAATCATGCAGTATTTGCCCTTTTGTGACTGGCTTCTTTCCCTCAGCATAATGACTTCAAGATTTACCCATATTGTAGCATGTATCAGAATATCCTTTTATTTTTATTTATTTTAAAGATTTTATTGGGTAATTGGGGGAGGGGAACGGCATTGGGAAATCGGGGAAGGGGAACAGACAAGTGGCTGTCTTTTTGTTCTTCAGTCTAGTTGTGGAGGACGTCGCTTCACTGGCCCATGTTGGTGTTATCATTGCGCTCTTCCTGGGTGAGAGAGTTGCTCGCCGGCCACAGGACAGCCGCTCACAGCAGCTCACGCCGGCTGCCAGCCACTCATGGTAGCTCATGGCAGCCCACTGCAGCCTACACCGTCGCCGGTGACTTACAGCAACCCAGCTCCAGTGAGCTGTTGTTCATCATCTTAGCTGCAGAGGGCGCAGCGTCACTGGCCCTCCTGTGGGGCCCTGCTGCTCAGAGCTGATGTCCCAGGCCAACTCTTAAGCAACGCACCACTCGGCCGGCCCAGAATATCCTTTTAAAAGACTGAGCAATATTCCATTGTATGTATAGACCCCATTTTGTGGATCCACTAATCCATTGATGGATACTTGCGTGGCATCTGCCTTTTGGCTATTGTGAATAATGCTGCTATGAACATGGATGTACAAATATCTGTTCAAGATTCTGCTTTGCATTCTTTTGTGTATCTACTTAGAAGTGGAATTGCTGGATCATATGGTAATTCTATTTTTAATTTTTTGAGGAACAGCCATACTGTTTCCCACAGTGGCTGTACCATTTTACATTTCCACCAAGAGTGCACAAGACTTGGTCTCTCCATAGCGCCACCTACACTTACTTTCTGGTTTTCTTGATAGTATCCAACCTAGTGGGTGTGAGGTGGTCTCTTATTGTGGTTTTGATTTGCATTTCCTTAGTGATTAGTGACGTGGGACATCTTTTCATGTGCTTATTGGTCATCCATATATCTTCTTTGGGGAAATTTTAAGTCCTTTGCCCATTTTTAATTGGGTTTTCTATTGTGAGGTTGTAGGAGTTCTTATATATTCTGGATAGTAACCTCTTATCTGATTGATTTGCTATATTTTCTCCCATTCTACAGGCTGCCTTTCTACTCTGTTGGTTTTGTTCTTTGTTGCACAGAAGTTATAAATTTTGATGTAGTCCTATTTATCTACTTTTTTTCTTTTGGTTGCCAGTGCTTTTGGTGTGCCTTTAAATGGCTCTGGGGTGGTCCATGGTGTGGCTGTTCTATAATTGGATCTATCAGCAAATTCTGAAGGTTCCACTTTCAAAACAGATTCAGATTTCGACTACTTCTCCCCATCCCCATGGCCACTGCCCTGGTGGAGTCCGCCATCATCTGCTTGCATGACTGCAGTTATGTCCTCACTGGGCTCCCTAATTCTGCCCTTACCTCCAGTACAGCCCACCCCCTACATGCAGCCAGAGGGATTCTGTTAGAAGCTAAGTCAGATCCTGTCCCTCCTCTGCTCAGAACTGTGACTCCTGCTAACCCAGAGTAAGAGCCAGTCTTTACAATGGCCCACAAAGCCCTGAGTGATATGGTCCCCACAATTTCTATGAGACAATTTCTTGCTACTTCCCTCAACTGCATGGGCCAGGCAGGTTTCTACCTCAGGGCCTTTGCACTTGCTGTCCCCCCCCCACGCCATTCTCCCCACAGCTACCTTTATGACCCACTTTCTCACCGCATTTATGTTTTTGCTCAACTATCACCTCAAGGAGTCCTCCCATTACCACTTTAAAGTTAAAATACTCCCCCCTCTCACCCCAGCATTCCCATCCCCCTCCTCTGCTGTAGTTTTCTCTGTGGTGCTCACCAGAAAGGAACACGATGTATACTTTTCTCCTTTATCTTATTTGTTGTTTGTCTTCCTCCAGGGGAATGTCAACTCTATGAGAACAGGAATAGCTTCTGTCAGGAATATGTCTCTAGGGCATGAGCCACAGTAGGTGCCAAAAAATATTTGCTGAATGACTAAGTAAAAGTGAGCACCTTTTGTCTGTTTGTTGGACATTTTTTATTTCTTTCAGTGGCCTGCTCATGTCCTGTGAGCATCGATCATATCCACAGCTCTGACCTCTGTATCCCAAAGCAAGGTGCCCAATAGCACCTCATTGAAAAGGATTCTTTAAATCACTCTTGCATTCCTAGAGCCTGCCACATGGTGGCAGCATATGCTCAGGCAAGTTTTGCAGCCAGCCCTGAGCGTCTCCCAGGACCCCCAAATTCCATATCCCAGGACATTGGGCCTGGCAGCCCTTAGGGATCTAATCTCAGCCTCATTGGGCAGAGGGGGAAAGTGAAGCCTTAAAAGAGGAGACATGGTGGGAAAATCTCAGACATTGGAATCAGGGTGTGTGTCTTTTTAAGTCCGGCTTTTACCAGTTTACTGCAGTCTTGGGGGAGGTCTTAACCTCTGGTCCTGTTTCCCACCTGCCTGCTTTATGAGGTTTTTGTGACTTGCTTTTGTGAGGCTCTGCGGAGGTCTGATTCATTTCCACGTACTGGTGGGGCCAGTGTGGGAACAGCAGGCCCAGAACACCCATGAGAGTGGGGATATTGCCCCATTTTAGAGATCTGGGACTGAGGTCTAGAGGGGACATCAGAGTGCAGCAGCCAGGGTGCAGAGCAAGAACAAAAGTCTGATCCTTGCTGCAATCCCCACACTCCAAACCCACTAGAGATAATCTCCACGGACCATCTCTGATGGGTCCCCTTTCTGCCTTAGTTTTTACCCACTGGGTGGTCTCTAAGCCCCTCTGCCAACACCTTTATCGCTCTCATCAAAGCAGCAACAATGGGACTTCCTCTGGGCAAGTCACCTCAGTTTCCTCCTCCAGAAAATGGGGCTAAGGAAAAGCTGCAGACTAGAATGAACTCTGAAAGCAGTTTGCGGGCAGAGGGGGGCATGTGTATGGATAGGAAAGGGCCTGTTCCTTCCACAGCCCCTCCTGGCTCCTGCTCACCACGCCAGGCCTTGTGGGCCCAGCCCATGGCTTTTGGTTTTAAAAGAGAAGCTGGAAATTTAAATTTTGATGTGAAGTCTCCAAATGTTGGCAATAAATTCATTGAAACCACACAAAGCAAAGCACCATGGAGTCAAACTGAGCACGTCTGTGGGTTGGATTTGGCTGCTGGCTGCCAGTTTGAGACCCTGCACGGTCCAGGTTCCTACAAACACCTACGCAGGACGTAACTGGGAGAGAGCATTGTGGGTGGTGTCAGGTGAATCATGGTTTCTGGGCTCTGGCTGCCTGCAGGGCCACTGGGGTGTGCTCTGGACCTCTGGGCCATAGTGGTTCAGCTCCCATCAGCCCCCTTCTCGGGAAAGGCTGAGCATTAATGGTAAGGCAGCAGGCTCAGCCTGTTGAGCAACAGCCTTGTGAAAACAAGGGCTTACGTCACCTGTCACCCGAGCAGGCATGCAGCCTCCCTGCAGGACACCTAGGGTGGCACTGAGGTGGGAACTGCCACTGATTTTACTTTCAGACCAGAATGGGGAATCCTGGGCAGGGAAGGGAGGAAAGCAAAAGGCTCAGTACTTGGTGGGCACAGTTCCATTCTAGAGGCCAGAAGGGCAAGACCTGATGGGGCTGAGTCTCGTCCTTGGGAGCCAGTCCCCAGGGTCTGGGTGGCCTTTTGACTCACTGTGTGATCCAGGGCCACCCTTCCCTGCACCTCATTTTTTCCATTCAGAAAATGGGGCTCACATCACCAGATTTGTTATGATTACAAACCCAAAGGGGAAGGTCAGGCTGGAAGGACTTTAATCCTTCCCGCCTCTTTAATGTGAACTTGAGCAGGAACACTTAGCTCTGCTGGGCCTCAGTTTCCTCATTTGTACAGTGGAGATTAATAATAGGACCTGATTCCTATAAATAATCAGGATTAAATGAGTTAAAATATGCAAAGAGCTTAAAATGTGGTTCAGAGAGGGTGGAAGATTGGCTTGAGGGCACACAGCAAATCCTCCAATTACCTTCAGACCCCACCAGGTCTCACTGCATCTTCCGCAGAATCCTGAGAGTTGGGAGGCAGGTGCTGAGGCTCAGAGAGGGGAGCCATCTTGCCTGATGTCACACAGCCCAGCTAATGGGGGACCTCACCTTGTACTCAGCCTTCTTCATCTGTTTTAGGCACCTTCTGTGTGCCAGGCACTGTTTTAGGCACTGGGGTACACCAGTGAACAAAACAAAAAATCCCTGCCCTGTTGGGGCTGACATGGGAAGGAGGCAGCAGGGACAGAAAGCAAGGTGAGTAGTTAAAATAACTTTGATAGTCATAAGAACAGTCAAGGAAATAAAGCAGGGGGTGTGAAAGGAGTGATTGAGGGCCTGGGACTTTTGATGGGAAGGTCAGGAAGGGCTTCTTCGAGGTGGTAACCTTTGGGCTGAGCCTTGGGCAGAGCTGGGGGGACAATCTTCTTGGTCCAGAGGGAACAGGAAGTGCATTCATTTGCTGGTAAATTTTGGATAGGCCCAGCCCAGGAGTTCCAGTACTGAAGGGACAGTCCTCATGGTGTGGTCAGTTGCGCGGGGAGAGGGGTAGACAAGACAACTAGGATAATGGCAGCTGGAGATAAGGGCCAGGCAGGAAGTTCACCAGCAAGTGGGGCAGGGAGGGCATCTTGGAGGCGGTGAGCCTCCAGCTCAGACCTGAGTGTCCCAGGGCTGAGGGGCCCTGGGGCCCTGGGGCCTCAGATACCTCCCAGGTGCTGGGAAGGCCCAGAAAGCTAGCAGGCCAGGTTAGTGTTTCATCCCCCCCTCCCTGCCCCCCACCCCTCAAGGGCGCTCCTGGAGATGTCATTTCTCCAGCTCTCCAGGGCAGAGGTCACCCCAGCTCAGCAGATAACGTTTAAGATTGAGCAATGCCTGCTTGCCCGCCAAGGCTGGGGTCAGTGGGCCGGGGGTCAGCCTCAGGCAGGCTGGGAGCTCCTGCCTGGGCCTGAGTGACTGAGTGGTGGGCCCAAGGAGCTGCCCAAATGGCCTAGGAATGGGGCCAGAGAGGGCAAGGGGCTGCTTGAGCCCATTTAGCAGGGAGGGCCTCAGGTGTACGCTCACGTCCAGGATGGGACATGGCCCATTTGCACAGCTTTGTACCACGAGCAGCAAAAGCCTCCTGGCAGGGTGAAAAAGTGAACCGTGGGTCTAGGTCCACCCGGAGTGCACAATGGGGACTTGGTAAAAATGGAGGCAGTCCCCTCTCTCTCCTGCAGTGGGCTTGGCTTGACTCCCCTTCCCACCAGCCTCAGAAACAGGTCTCTTGAGGCTTTTGAGCCCTCAAGTTGGCAGATCTGTCTTAGGGAGCCTGGAAAAGGGGTTTCCTTTTGAGACTAATGGGAGCCATGAGGCCGTGTGACCTTAGGCATGCTAGGCCCCCTCTAGTCCTCTTTCGGCCTCTGGGGGAGGCCCTTCCTTCTGATGTGCCTCCCAGAGTGGACTTAAAACGAAGACTTACGTTTGGTCATCTGTGGTGGAGACAGCGATACAACTAAACGCAACAGTAAGGATACCTTCATGGAAGCTCAGAGAAGTTCAGTGACTCGCCCAAGGTCACCGTGTGGCAGAGCTGAGCACCCTGTCCCTTCCATCCTCCTGAGGGCCCAGGTCAGGGTGGGGTGGGGCTGGAGCAGACCCAGGTGTCGTCTAAGGGGGCGGGCAGGTGCGGTGGGTGGCGCTGGGGGGCAAGGCCGACTGGGGCAGAAGCCCCAGGGGAGCGCGCCCCTGACCTGCCCGTCCCCTCTCCAAGGTCCTCCTATTGAGAGTGGCTTTAAGAGAAGAGTCGCCATAGGTGTGGAATCCTTTCCTACAAGCGGGGGATAGGGGCAAGTTTAGGGGCGGGGCCGTATCCGGGAGATGGGTTACCTCTCCAGGAGCCAGAGCTGGGGTTTGTCTCCAGGATCACACCTGGGAGCACCTTCTGTTTGGGGCGTCCGGGCTGGACGCCGCGGATCCTGAAGCCACCGCCTCTTCCAGCAGGGGGCGGGCCGCCGCCGCGTTTCGGGTGGGGGAAGGCGATCGCGTCGCCCCCTCCCGGGTTTCCTCCCCCCTTCAGTACAGCCTACAGACCAGAAGGGGCGGTCTGGGGGCGGGGTCGCACCTCCCCTTCTCGCTCCCAATCCCGGGGCCGTCTGGTGGGAGTGGGCAGGGGGCGTGAAGCTGCCCCCCGGAGCCCGAGGACTCCCGAGGGCGCGCTCCTGGTCTTCCGTTAGGCCGCCGACCTTCCAGGGGTCTCAGGCGGCCACGGTGTGGCTGTGTCCCGGCGGCGGCGGGAGGGGCCGGGGCGGCCGCCAGGCGTGACGCAGCCGTTGCCATGGGCCGCCTTATAAATAACCGGGCTCAGGAGAAACTTTAGCGAGTCAGAGCCGCGCACGGGACCGGGAAGGGGACTCACCCGAGGGTCCAGCTGTCAGCCCCCGCACTAGTAGCGGCCACCCCGGCACCGGCAGCAGCGGCAGCGGCAGCAGCAGCAGCAGCGACACAGCGGCGACAGTTCGCAGCCAGGAGGTCGCGCCACCTGCGGGCCGGCCGGAGCGGGCAGCGTCAAGCCCCCTCCCTGGGCACCCGCGTTCATGCAACGCCTGGTGGCCTGGGACCCAGCATGTCTCCCCCTGCCGCCGCCGCCTGCCTTTAAATCCATGGAAGTGGCCAACTTCTACTACGAGGCGGACTGCTTGGCTGCTGCGTACGGCGGCAAGGCGGCCCCCGCGGCGCCCCCCGCGGCCAGACCTGGGCCGCGCCCCCCCGCCGGCGAGCTGGGTAGCATCGGCGACCACGAGCGCGCCATCGACTTCAGCCCGTACCTGGAGCCGCTGGCGCCGCAGGCCCCGGCTACGGCCACGGACACCTTCGAGGCGGCTCCGCCCGCGCCCGCCTCCGCGCCCGCCTCCTCCGGGCAGCACCACGACTTCCTCTCCGACCTCTTCTCCGACGACTACGGGGGCAAGAACTGCAAGAAGGCGGGAGAGTACAGCTACGTGAGCCTGGGGCGCCTGGGGGCCGCCAAGGGCGCGCTGCACCCGGGTTGCTTTGCGCCCCTGCACCCGCCGCCCCCGCCGCCGCAGCCCTCCGAGCTCAAGGCGGAGCCGGGCTTCGAGCCCGCGGACTGCAAGCGGAAGGAGGAGGCTGGAGGGCCGGGCGGCGGCGGCGCAGGCATGGCGGCTGGCTTCCCGTATGCGCTGCGCGCCTACCTCGGCTACCAGGCGGTGCCGAGCGGCAGCAGCGGGAGCCTGTCCACGTCCTCGTCGTCCAGCCCGCCCGGCACGCCGAGTCCCGCCGACGCCAAGGCGCCCCCCGCCTCCTGTTACGGGGGGGCGGCGCCGGCGCCCTCACAGGTCAAGAGCAAGGCCAAGAAGACCGTGGACAAGCACAGCGACGAGTACAAGATCCGGCGGGAGCGCAACAACATCGCGGTGCGCAAGAGCCGCGACAAGGCCAAGATGCGCAACCTGGAGACACAGCACAAGGTCCTGGAGCTCACGGCTGAGAACGAGCGGCTCCAGAAGAAGGTGGAGCAGCTGTCGCGCGAGCTCAGCACCCTGCGGAACTTGTTCAAGCAGCTGCCCGAGCCCTTGCTCGCCTCCTCCGGCCACTGCTAGCGCGACCCCCGCGCGCGTCCCCCTGCCGGCCGGCCTCCGCGCTGCCGGGCGCGCAGCGGCCGCGAGACTCCGGGAAGCGCCCGCGCTCCCGCCCCCGCCCCCGGTGGCGCCGGCAAAACTTTGGCACTGGGGCACTTGGCAGCGCGGGGAGCTCGTCGGTAATTTTAATATTTTATTATATATATATATATCTATATTTTTGTCCAAACCAACCGCACAAGCAGATGGGGCGCCCGCCCGTGGTATTTAAAGAAGAAATGTCTATGTGTACAGATGAATGATAAACTCTGGCTCTCCCTCTGCCCCTTCTCCAGGCGCCGGCGGGCGGGCCGGTTTCGAAGTTGATGCAATCGGTTTAAACATGGCTGAACGCGTGTGTACACGGGACTGACGCAACCCACGTGTAACTGTCAGCCGGGCCCTGAGTAATCGCTTAAAGATGTTCCTACCGGGTTGTTGCTGTTGCTGTTGTTTTTGTTGTTGTTTTTGGTCTTTTTTTGTATTATAAAAAATAATCTATTTCTATGAGAAAAGAGGCGTCTGTATATTTGGGAATCTTTTCCGTTTCAAGCATTAAGAACACTTTTAATAAACTTTTTTTTTTTTTGAGAATGGTTAAAAAGCCTTTTGGGGGCAGTAGTTGGCTTTTGATTTTTTTTTTCTTTAGTTTGGATTTCTGTGATTTAATTTTTGCTTTTCTGGTGTGGGGGGTTGTTGTGCGTGGGGGGCTGCTAATATTTTTGGCTTTTTTTGGTGGTTGGGAGGGGGTGTAGCAGCTATTTTTTTCTCCTCTTCTGCTACTCCCCCCAGGACCTGTGCTTGGAGATGGGGGTACAGGCCTTGGGGGGAGGGGCAGAGAAGTGCTGGGTCAGGCTTTCAGGGTGACTCAGGGCCCCTGGGTGCTGGGGAGGAGTGACTGGGAACCCTGCTTGGGGAGGGGGCCCAGGGCCTCTGGCAGATCTTGAGTGCCAGGCTTGGATTTGGAGGGTCCTGGAGTCTTTGAGCCCTGCACAGTAGTTAGGGCCTGTGACTGCTGGAGGAGTGAGTACAGGTCTGGGTCCTGTGGAGCCTAAGCTGGGGCAGATTCTTTTGGTAAGCGTAGTGGTGGGGTGGGCTGTTTAAAAAATATTTTGTGTGTTTATATATTTTAAGAGAGGAGCCTGGGCCTGTGGGCGAGCTTGTGTTTGTGTATCCCTAGCCGGTTTGGGTGTCCCTGGCTGGCTGGCAGGAGGGGAGTAGCCGTCCAGAAGGCGGAGGTGGGGGGAAGGGTTCCTGCACTTCCAGTCCCTTTCCTGGGGATGGGAGACTTACCACTTGCCCTCCTGGCCCAGATGTGGACACTGAGGCCCAGCCTTACCTGCTTGTTCAAGGTGGCTGAACCTAGGTTTGCACTTGGGGCCCCTGTTCTGATTCCCTTGGACAGAAATGGCCCCTGGCAAGGCTTCTGCCGTCTCTGCCCCCTGGCCTCCCGCCCCTCCGCATTGCACCCACACCCCCGTTCCAGCCCTGGACGGCATTCCTGAGAGTTGAGGATGTAGACAGAGGGGTTAGTGGATACACGTACAGCGTCCCGCGGTGCCTGGCACGCAGGAGGTGTTATATAAGCCTTTGCTCTTGTTATTATTTTTCGCTGGGAGGCTCCTGGCATTTGGCACCCCAGTCTGTAGTGCAGTAAGAGTGTGTCGAGCGCTTGCCAGGGGCCAGGCGTCCGGTAAACCCTGGACCTGCCCCATCTCATTTAAACGTCACAACCACCTTTGGAGAGCTGGGTACTATTATAAGGCCTGTTTTTAGAGCAGTTTTTTGGCTGTCAGATCCCTATGGGCAAGAAACTGGTTTGGGGTCCCCTTTCCCTAAAAATTCAGCAGTGGGGGAGCGTTTAAATGGGGGGGGGTTCTCATCGATTAGTTTGCCAAGGGCCTTGGGGCACCCTGGGATCTTCGGAGCAGCTGTTGATATTGTGGTTTGAGAATGGGAAATGCTTTTTCCCTCCCTTTCCCTTTGGGAGCCTCGCTGTACTTTCCCTGTGGGAGCCTGGAATGTGGGGGACAGACGCTCAGCCCCCACCATTATGGAGCTGAGCATCAAGGCAAACTCCATGTCCCTAATGCTAGCATCTCCTGTTTGTGGCACGAGGGCTGTGCAGAGTGCTGGGCAGAGATAACCTCATTCTGGCTCTGGGCCTCCAATGTGGCCCTGCACACATCTCCTTTCTGCTCTGGACAGCCGGGTGACTGCCTGGGACCCAGGAGCCTCCAAGTCAGTCCGGTACCAGCGACAGCACACCTGCTCAGCTGCCTCTAGGATTTACCTGCTGAATGGCAAAGGCTGCTGGGGGCTATGGACCTAGGGAAGGAGGTAGCTCAGTCTTTGGGGTGGGGGAGGGTCACAATTGAGGAATGAATCTCTCCAATCCCTGCTCTCCCCTTTGTCACTGAGAGTTGGCTGGTGGCTGCTGCTGCTGCCCATTTTGCAGAGGACACAAAGGAGGTGAGAGGGGAGCAGCCTGGCCAAACAGTGACGCCCAGCTGCCCTTGCTGAGAGCTTTCTCAGAGCCAGCGTGGAGCACGGCTCCTTACACACATGTCCTGCTTTAATCTACATAAGCACTCCATGGGAGGTATTACACCCATTTTATGTAAGTAAACTGAGGTCCACAGAAGTGGGGTTAGTGCTCAAGGTAGAGCAGGGGTGGAGCCGGTTGTAAGATTCCGGTTCTCTGGGGAAAGCTTGGGGCAGAGAGCCTGGCTTGTAATCTTAGCCCCTGCCCCAAATCCCGAGCCTTGTCCGGCTCCAAATTCAGGCACCTCAAGTGTCATAGTTAAGTGACTTGCGCATGTTTTCATAGTTTGGAAGCAATAATAGAAAGGGGATTTGAACCTGAGTCCATCTGACTGCCCTCGAAGAGGGCTTGGAAAAATAGTTAACAGGTGGAAGGCTCTGATGGTCTGGGTGGCCTGTGATGGGGGCATTGTGGACAGAGCTGTGCCCAAAGGACTCGGGGAAATGTCTTAGATTGGGGGACACCCACCCTATGGATCACTAAGCCAGGAGGCTTGCAGGGACGAGGGACCAGTCCATCCAAAGGCTGGGAAACAAGAAAGACGAGGATGGGGTGAAGCACTAGGGGAGCCCGGGAGGCCAGGGACATGCCTCGAGGAATGGGAATAATAGAGGGTGCAAATTCAGTGTGTACACAGTGCGTTCAGTGCATACACCACTCCAAGGCCTTGGTGCAGATGGACTGTCTAGATCCTCCATTTGCCTGAGAAGGCTGGTCATGTTAACCACAGACCCATTTAAGTGGGGTTGACCACTGAGGCTAGCTGGGAACCCCAACTAGAGTTTGTTCAGGACAGGAGAGCTGACAAAACACATTCACACCTCATAATCTTATGTAATATCCCAGGGCCTGGTGATCTTACCAGGGAGAAAAGTGAGTGTCAGAAATGAAAGCTGGAGACACTTGTGGGTGCCGGGCCAGGTGCTTAGATGATGCTGGCCAGTTTCATCAGCTCATCAGCCTCTTGGAGGCCTGGGCTTTGTTATTGGCATTTTCCTGCCAAGCAAACAGGCTCCGAGAGGGGAGGTGACCTGTCCAAGGTTGCACAGCTAAGAATGGTGGAAGTAGGAAAGACAAGGGGGACCTCAGATGGAATTCAGACTCCACATAAACACTTAAAGAATGGTTCCTCTTCCCCTGAAGCCCTGTCCAGACCTCCCTGGGACTGTGCTGTCCTCATCTCTCAGACGTTCATTTGTCCAGTTACTTTTAAAATTTATTCGACAAGCATCATTGAGCACCTGCTGTCTACAGGATCAATGCTGGGTGCTGGGGATATGTGGTGACCAAGGTGGAGGTCACAATTTATAGGGAGAGACAGACAGTATCCACTAACTGGAACAAGATAATGACAGGTGGGGACAGGACTCTGAAGGAAGGAAAGTGGGGGCAGGGAGGGGTGGGGAGGACCAGGAAGGCCTCTCCTAGGAGATGGGCATCTGAGCAGATGCCTGAGAGAGGTGAGGTGTGAGGGGGGGACGAGCTTTGGTTTATTGAGCGTTCACTCCTCACCAGCGTGATTGTACGTACTTTATGTGCGTTATCCTCATGATCACCCAGCGACATGGGTACTGTTTATCATTCCCCTCCCCTGGGTGGGGAAACTGAGGCACAGAGAGGCAAAGTCGCTGGCCCAATAGCTGGGGAATGACTGATGTGAGACTTGAATTCATGCCTTACATTTGAACCTGAGACGCCTTCGCCTCCTGCATCCCCTGATGGCCCTGTCATTTGCTGTGTTTTTCTGCCTTCCCACTTTAGTCCTTTCTTGCCCTGGCTGGCCTCCTAGGTGACTTGTGGTGGAGTCCCAGCCGTCCCAGTTGGCTGGCTGCCCCCCGCTGGGGGTTTTCAGCCTCTCATTGGCGGTGGCTATGTGCAGGGGAGTGAGGGAAGCCAAAGTGAGCTGGGAGTTGGGGCACTTCTGGGGCTCCAGCCTGTTGGAGTTTGAGGCCTTCCTGGGTGTCCTCCGAGGCAAAGAAATAGGAGTCCCCTTTCAAAGAGCGGGGACCTGAGGCTTTGAGAAGGGATGTCTCTCGCCCACAAAGTAGAAAAGGTAGAATTCAAACCGAGGCCTGTTCGAGCCCCAGGCTGAGCCTCTTTCCTGGGTGCCAGGCATTGCCCTGTGGGAGACCGAAGGAGCCAACCACAACCTGAATGCCCTTTGAGGGGGGAGATGGAGTGGGGCGCTCCAAGCTTTGTTCCTTGCTGCTGGCTGACCTCTGGCAAGATGCTTGGCCAATCTTCCTCACCTGTTGACCAAGAACAACCCGGCTTCCATTCACATACTGAGCCAGTATCAAGGGAGCACTTACTTTGGGCCCAAGACAGTCCCTATGCCCCTGGAGCTGACACTCTGGTGGAAAGATGACAACAAATAACTAGTAAGTGAGCAAGCTAATTTCAGATAGTGATAAAGCTCTTGGGGGAAGTGGTAGAGGGTGACTGGGAAGGGTATTTAGAGAGCATTTCAGGCAGAAGGGGCAACAGGTGCAAAGGCCCTGAGACAGGACAGCGCTCAGCATGTTGGGGAAGATGCGTAGAGCCAGTGTGGATAGAGTAGAGGCAGCCAGGGGTAGAGTGGGGCGAGGAGGACAGAGGGGTGGCAGTGTCCTTCATGCAGGGGCAGTGGAGGCCAGGGTGAGGCTTTGAGGATGAATGACTAGGTGTCCCTGCCAAGGCCTGGCATCTGGAAAGCCCTTGACAAGTTTGTTGATGGGACACAACAGGCCGCTTGGCCTCTGGAGGAGGCAAAGTGCAGTGGGTGAAGGGCACAGGGAGGTCCCCCCGCCTGGGCTCAGGAGACCTTGTGGGTGAGGAGCCTCTGACCCAGGGCCTGGAGCCACGCAGAGCTGTTCACCAGGCAGGAATGAGGGGAAGGGCATGGCAGGAGGCGGGTACCAGAGGAGCAAAGGCTGGGAGCCAAGAGAGGGAGAGTTCTTTGGGAAGCCTTGACTGCAGGGGAGAGGGCACCGAGGAGGGGGAGAAGTGAGGCTGGAGCGGGAGGCCTCTCTGGGGCCTCTGGAGTGGGAGTGGTAGGGATTTGGGGGGCAGGTAGGAAGCTGTTTTCTTTTTATTTGATTTCCCAAATAATGCACGATTATGGTGGGAGGGTTGGAGAATGCAGCATATCAATAAAAAGACATAAAAAGTACCCACAATTCTACTACCCAGAAATAAACCCTGTTAACACTTGCTGTGTGGCCTTGGGCAAGTCGCTTTACCTCTCTGTGCCTCAGCTCCTTATTTATAAACTGGAATAATAGCACCTGCCTCATAAGGTTGTTGTGAAGATTAAATGAGTTAACCCATGTAACATGCTCAGAGCAGTGCCAGCACACAGTATTAGTTATTATTAATAACATCATTACCATTGTGGTGGGTCAAGAGCCCAGATGCTAGAATTTGGCTGCCTGCATTCTAGTTCTGAGTCCACCATTTCCTGGCTGTGATTTGGGACAAGTGACTGCATCTCGCCGTGCCTCAATTTCCCCATCTGTAACAAGAAGAGAGTAAAATTCCTCAGAGTTTTGTAAAGATTTGACAGGTTAATGCACACAGGGTGATTGCTGAGAGAGTGCTCTGTATGTGGCAGTTGTTATTCCTTCCAGAATTTTCATTCATGTGTTTTGTGTTTTTTCTTCACTGCAGCTAATGTTGCCTATTTGACAATTACACCTACCTTCTTCTTCCTTAGCAGTGAGACCCCCCCTTTATTATTGGGGCAAGCAGCCTAGTAAGGCTACATTTCTCAGCTTCCCTTGCAGCTAAGGATGATGAATGAACTATAAATAGTAGTTGTAGGTGAGGTTTCCAGGAAAGCTCTTTAATGGGGGCTGACTCAGCTGTGAGAGACAGTCCCTTTTGCCTCCCTCCTGTGCAACCCTTCCCCCACTCCCCATTGCTTTTTTCTACTTCTTGCCTGGAACTCGGGTGTGATGGCCGGAGCTTCAGGGATCATCTTGAACCATGAGGCAAATATTGAAGCATGGAAGCCACATGGTGAGGCTGGTGAAACCGGAAGAGAAAAGGCTCTTGGATTCTTGATGGTGGGGGAACAGCCGCACAGGTCCTTGCCTGCCTTGCTCTGGACTTGTTTACATGATAGAAAAATAAATCTCTGCTTATTGAGGTCTCTGTCATTTTATCTTCCTGCTACTGGCAGCTGAATCTATTTCTGATACATTTGCCAAAACGGAATCAACCTGTATGAGCTGTTTTGTGACCTGCATTTCTTCGTGGTGCCCCAGTGCTTCCTTGCTTCCTTGTCTGAGAATATTCTACTGACACTGTTGCACATACATGCAGAACCAAGGGCCTGCTCTTTGCTTAGGAAGAATAATTTACATCAGATGTGGTGGAAGGATTTCTTTTAATTCATTTCAATTGCAGAAGTAATGCATGAAGACATCCTGCCATGAAAATTTTCTGCCTGTCCTCAGATATCTCCCCTGACACTCTGAAATCTCATTGTGCATCAGGGCAGGCGTGAATCAGACCCTTGGAGTGGACAGAATCTCTTTTGCTAACTCCAGTGAGCTCAAATTCGGCTCCCTGTCCTCCATATGCGATCTACCAAGGAGTCCCTCAGTTTGGAGACAGAGAGGGTCAGTCCTTGCTGCAGCTCACAGAGCATGATGGCAGTTGAGCTGGGACCAGATACCCCACCCCCCCGAATAACCCCTCTGCCCCATGCTGCCGCCACCACCACCTGCTCCACTGAGCCCTTTGCCTGCCAGCCTGGGGCCAGCCCAGCTGGGATCTCTGCAAGGTGAGTCTGTAGGCCAGGGAGTTGGGCAGGCGAGCTTTTATTTTTATAGCTGCCACCAGATCCCTGCTGCACAGGCTCCAGCCCTGGAGCCCTGGAGGGGACGGAGGTGGCTAGGGAGGAGGAAGGCTCTTCAGAGAAACTGGTGGGTGGGGGTCAGCAGGCTGTAGAGGAGAGAGAACTGGGGCAGAGTCGGCTTCCTGGGCTGCCATGCGCAAGCCAGGCCTCTGTCCTCTCATGCCAAATGGAACTGGTCGTCCAATTTGCCTTGCTGACTCTCGTGGTAAGGACATGCGGATGGATAACGGGGATCCTTGCATTTCTTTGGTCTTGAAACAGGTGCACAGCACGTAGCTAGTCCCACTCCCCAGTTCTTAGGATGCGATTGCCTTTTGTTCTATTTTCCCCCTTCACCTGGCTCCCCGCATCCATCCCACCCAGTTCTCACACCCCCACCCCAATGGAGTTGATATCTGTCCTTATATTTTGCATCATTGCCTCGTGTTATGTCCTTTCTTCTTAGTGAAATATACACACACACAGGAAAGTGCACACAACATAGGTGCACAGCTCAGAGAATTTCCCTGCATGGACCCATGCTCGGAACCAGCATCCAGATCAAGAAACAGACCATTCCAGCACCCCAGGAGCCCCTCATACCCCTTCTAGCCACCCCCCATCCCAAGGATCATCATTATCCTGATTTCTAAGAGCAAACACGAATTTTTGCCATTTCTGCAGTTTATATAAATGGACTCACACAATATGCAATCTTTTGTATCTGACTTCTTTTAGTTAATATTGTAACTGTAACATTCATCCAAGTTGAGTGTACCTATCAGGGTTTGTTCCTTTTTGTTACTGAATAGATTTCCATTGCTTGGATATACACCATGTGTTTCTCCATTTTATTGTTAAAAGGGACATTTCGGTTGTTTCCAGCCTTTAGCTCTTTAGAATCGGGCTGTGATGAACATTCTAGAATACATGTCTTTTGGTGAACATATGTGCATATATCAATTGGGCATATACCCAGGAGCGCCTTGCTGACTCATAGGAAATGCTATGAGTATGTGTTTTAATTCCCGTTCATAGTATTCAACCCTGGGTCTTATTCTATTTCTTACTTTTTTTCTGTTTTAAAAATACTTTCTTTCTTAGTCAGTTCAGTCTGCTCTAACAGAATACCATAGGCTGGGCGGCTTATATAAACAACAGGAATTTCTCTCTCACCGTTCTGGATTCTGAGAAGTTCAAGATCAACTTGCCGGCAGCTTTGGTGTCTTGTGAGGACCTGCTTCCTGGTTGATTGACACTGTGTCCTCATATGTCAGAAGGGGCCAGGGAGCCCTCTGGGGACCCTTCTTATAAGAGCACCAATCCTGTTCACAAGGGCTCCACCCTCATACCCTAACCACCTCCCAAAGACCCCACCTCCAGACACCATCACATTGGGTTACTTCAATACATGGATTTGGGTGGACACATTCAGTTAAAAACACTTTTTATTCTGAAATAGATCTCAAATTTGTAGAAGAGTTACAAAAACAGTGCAAAGAACATTTTCCCCCCCTGAATGGAGAATAAATTGCTGAACTGTTGCTTTATCATCCCCTAATACTTCGATATATAGTTCCTACAAAACAAGGACATTTTCTATGTAACCATAATATAACCATCAAATTAACACGGTATATTACTGCCATCTACTCAGACCCATTCAAGTTCACCAATTGTCCTAATAACGTCCAAATGACCCAGTTCAGAATCACATGTTACATTTAGTTGTCACATCTCTTTAGTCTCCTGTAGTCTAGAGCAGCTCCTCAGTCTATCCTTGATGCTCATGAACTTGACACTTGAGGATGACAGGCCAGCTATTTTGTAACATGTCCCTCACTTTGAGTTTGTCGGTCGTTTCCTTGTGGTTATTCATCTTTGGCAGATAAATCACAGAAGTGATGCTGTGTCCTTTTCTTTGTCCCACTGTCGATGGTGTTTGTTTTTCCTCCTAGTTTTATTGAGATATAATTGACATATAACATCATATAAGTTTAAAGTGTACAACACAATGATTTGATATATGTATACGAGCATATGTTATTAAAGTTATTAAGTTTTGTCAACATCCCTAACCTCACACATAGTTATGATTCCTTTCCTTGTGATGAGAATGATGGTGTTACCTATATCCCTTGATTGAAGAGCTATCTGCCAGATTTCACATCTGCAAGTTACTTTTTTTCTCTTTGTAATGATAAGTACTGGAGGGGAGGTACTTTGAAACTATATAAATTTCCTGTTCCTCATCAAACTTTCAATGGTTCGTTTATTTTTATCAGGATGGACTCATGGTTTTTTATTTTATTCAGTAGGTTTTAGTATATTATTGTTATTAATTGTATGTTCACATTTTCCCATATATGGCCACAGGGAGCCCCTTTTCGCTGGCTTCTGTGCCCTTGTGACATGTCACCATCATTGTGGCATGAGGTGCTTCAGGCACATCTAGTGCTTTCCCTGCCTCAGCCCTGGAATCAGCCATTTCTCTAAGGAGCCCTGATGCCTTTTAGTGGAGAATAGTATTTAGAAACCAAGGTCTCAGCACAAAGTGTGCTCATTGCTGCTGGGGTATCACAGTGGGCAGAGCTAAGGACTGTATGTATATTCATAGAAGCACATTTGTATCTGTACTATTTCTGTATCTAATGACTGTCTATCTATCTATCTATCTATCTATCTATCTATCTATCTATCTATCTATCTATCTATCATCATCATCTATCTATCTGAAAACTATGAGTTTACACTGATACCTCCCATTCCAGCCCAGCACTATAGAGTTTGTTCTAATTATCTCTCTTTCTATATTTGAAACTCTCTTCCGACAGTGAGAAAATTGGCTTCTGGTGTTCTTTTTTTCCCCCCAGATTATTAGGTTTATTGGAACCACCGTCCAGGCTGAAAAAACATTCTTCCGCATCTTTCAGAGGATCACGAGAGATCAGGGCCCTACGAAATCTGAACAAATCTTGAGGCTTCTGATATTTTTAACATATTTACTTATTTGACCAATCCCTATATGTTACCAATTTTCTGTCTCTGCACACCCCCTGCCTCCCAGCCCCCTCCCCAACTGGATGCCCTCTTCACCCTATTTTGGACCCCATGCCTTGACACCTTTCTTGTGGATGATCTCAGTTCAACACCCCTATGGCCTAGGTGCATTTTTCTTCCTAATTTTTAATTTAATTTGCATATATACCATCTACTCAGCATTCAAAATTCAAAGGGTATGAAAGGCTTTATAGTGAAAAGTTGGTCTGCTCCCCACGTCTGCCCTCACACCCCCAGTTCCCTTCCCCAGAGGTCACCACAGTTCCCAGCAGCTTTCCTTGTTTCTGATGGTCTGTGTGAGCACACACACACGATATCTATACATATCACACATCGTAGCACTTTCCACGCTGGTCTGTCCTTTGGTTTTTTTCATTCAATCATGTATTTTGGAGATGGCTCCTATCAATAGTGTAGAGCTGCCTTGTTCTTTTTTTTTTTTTTAAAGATTTTTATTGGGGTATTGGTGGGAAGGGAACAGTGCTGGGGAATTGGGCGAAGGGGAACAGACAAGTTGCTGTCCTTTTGTTCTTCGGTCTAGTTGTGGAGGACGTTGCTTCACTGGCCCAAGTTGGCACCATCATTGCGCTCTTCCCGGGCGAGGCAGATCAGTTGCCGGCTTCTGGACGGCCGCTCACTGTGGCTGCTGGCCGCTCACGCTGGCTGCTGGCTACATACGGTAGCCCATGGCAACCCACTGCAGCAGGGGCTGCAGCCTACGCCGTCGCCGGCAACTCACGGCAGCCCAGCTCCAGGTTGAGCTGTTGTTCAGCATCTTAGCTGTGGAGGGCAGTGTCACTGGCCCTCATATGTGGGATCCGAACCGGGGCCCTCTGGCGTCCCAAGCCAGCTCTTAACCATCGCACCACTCGGTCGGCCCTGCCTTGTTCTTTTTAACGGTCACCCAGTATTCCAACGCATGGATGTACCATAATGATTTAACCGGCCCTCTTTTGTTGGACATTTAGGTGGTTTCCAACCTTTTTGTAGCTCGCACAGTGCTGTCATGGACAGCCATATCGAATAGGTCACATGTTGTTCCAGGGCAGCAAACCTTCCTGGAAGGCTATGTTTTAGAGATGTGTCCACATTGCTCTGTGTTCCCCCAATTCCCTGCTTTTACTCTGATGCAGTGTTCCTCTCTCTGTGTCTGCCACATTTTGATGAACTGTTTGTTCCCTTTGTGATGGATAGTGATGTTGCCTCCGAGTCCCCATAGCCACAAACACTGTTAGGATGACCATCAGTGAGTGCGTCTCTGTCACAGGGTGGTTGACTGGATACTGAGATGGACGCTGGGGAGAGTGTGATTGGGGGATGAACCGAGGTTGACTGTCCATGATCCCCCTGCCAATGTCAGACAGTTTCTCCTCGTCGCTTTTTGCTGTTTTACTGTCTCCCTTTCAGGCTCATGAGCCAGATGGATGTGGGGGTCGCATCCCACTTTCTTCACTTAGGTGTTTGACCTGGAATAAATGACCTCCCCATCTCAGTTTCCTCATCTGTGCAGTGGGTCTCATCACATTCTTGACTGTTGTGTAATGTGGGGCTTGGTGGAAAGTAAGCCCTTGATAAACAAAAGGGTCCCATTATATTAAGGTCCCCAGGCCTTCGTGGCTTAAGTCTCTATCTTAGGCTTAGGTTTGGGGACAGAGTCCCTTTGAGGCAGTGAGAGGGAGAGAGCTGACCTGGGGAGGACCAGGGAGTCAGAGGACTTGGGTCGCAGTTGTTATGCCACAAGAAGAGCTGTCACCCAACTCTGATTCAGTAATTTAAGGAAAAATGTAATCTAGATGGGGACTGGTATTCATTCATTCAGGTTTCTCTTAACAGCGTGTGACTTTGGGCAAGTGACTTAACTTTACTATGCCTCAGTTTCCTC
>NW_017731404.1:1511458-1517074 GCF_001890085.2 Hipposideros armiger
CAAACTCTGCCTTCATGCGATGGATGTTCTCATGGTGGGGGATACAGTCAACCAGAAGTTAGGTGCTGTGGAGAAAAACATAGAATCGGAAGAAGAGGAGTGCTGTGTGTGTGTGTGTGTGTGTGTGTGTGTGTGTGTGTGTGTGGTGTTTCATTTAACTACGAGGGCAGGGAAAGCCTCACTGAGAGAAGGCGATACTTAAGCAGAGGCCTGAAAGAGGTAAAGGAGAGAGCCATGGGGGAATATCTGGGGCAAGAGGGAGCAGCACGTGCAAAGGCCCTGAGGTGGGACCATGCTTTCTCTGTTGAAGGAGCAGCAGGAGGCCAGCATGTAGGGACTGTGTGAGTGGAGGAGTGAAGGGGAGAGAAGAGGAAAGGAGTGGGGAGTGGAGAGTGTGTGGTAGTGGTATGTGGGACTCTCAGCAGACGAGGGGTATGATTTGCCTTCTTCCTCCCAAGGTTATGGGGTGGTGTGACATTCAGGCAGAGGAGAGAACAAAATGAAATAAATGGTAGAAAACGCTGAGCCCAGCGTCTGGTACACACTAGGTGCTCAATAAACAGCATCGTGTTACTGCAGAGGGTGTGTGGAAGCTTTGGATGGAGTGACCTCCTAATCTTTAATGGGGCGGGTGATGGGTGGGCTGGGTGAGGACCCATCCATCTCAGCCTCCCCCCACAGAGGGCTTGGTGCCCCCATGAGCTGGGGGTGGGGTGGAAGGAATCCCTACAGTGGGGTGGGATCAGCAGGTGAGCGGGTGGAGGCAGCCAGGCCAAGGCTGGTGGGGAGCTGGGAGCTGGCGGTGGGCCAGGGAGACAGTGTTCCGACTGGGAGGGCAGGCTGAGGCTGGCTCTCTTGGGGAGTGAGGCAGGAGGCTGGAATGTCCAAGTGGAGCTTCCCACCTGTGCCTTCTCTCTGCGACCTTTCCCTGTTCCTCCAACTTGCTGTTCCTCCTTCCACTGTTTGCCCACGCTGTTCTCTCCTCAACAAATGTCATCCCTTTGCCTTTTCACCAGGTTCATGCCTACTCATTGCTTGATTGCCGGAGGAGAGCGTCTTCATCCAAGGAGGCCTCCCCTGACTCTCACTTGCTTCCCTCCATTCCTGTGCTTGGTACTTACAGCCAGGACCCCCGTTTGGGGGTCTGTATGTATGTGATTATCTGTCTATGGTCAGTACCTCCCACAGGTGCAAAGCTCCTGGGGTGGGAACAGGTCTGTTGTATTGATGCTGTGTTCCCAGTGCTTGGAATGGCGCCGGGCATATAGTAGGTGCTCTGAGTCCTGGATGGAGGATGGAGGATGGGTGGTTGGATGAGGGATTGTATCATGGGCCGAGAGATGGATAGATGGCTGGATGGCTGGACCTGGACGGCTAAGGGTGGGCTGGGTGATGGTGTGAGCAGTGAACAGGTGGAGGAGGGATGGGTGGGTGGGCAGATTATTGGGCGGGGTGGGTGGATAAGCGATGGCTAGCTGATGGGAGACTGGACCAGGGTGGGGTGGAATGCAATAGAAAACTCCTGGCCTAAGAGTTAGGAGACCTGGGTTCAAGTTCAGCCTTGCTACATATTAACACCAGGACCTGTGGAGTCTTGGGTTTGCCAGGACTTGGGTTCACCCCTTTTTGCTTCTGTTTACCCATCTACTGGTTTTTCAGCTTCATTATTGCTTTTATTTTACTGCATAGAACCCTTTCCATTCCCCCTCCCCCCCAATTTTTCCAGAGTCTCTCCACATGAACGAAACAAAAGGAAGCTGCTGAGATGGGGGGCTGGGTATCCCCCAGGAGCCCCAGGAGCTGGGAACACAGCTTGAAAATCTAGCTGAACAGTCCTCAATTTTGTTATCTCCCCTGCTCCCCCCTGAGTTCCTCCTCTCTGGGGTGTTTGCTAAAAAATGCAGATTCAAGGGTTCCTCCACCCACGTTTCCCCTTTAGGTGCTTTGGAGCAGGCCCAGAAATCTGCAGTTTTAACAAGCTCCATTCCAGGCTTCTGAGCTCATCTCTGGGGTCTCATTGCCCCCTTCCAGAGACTGGACGGACCCCACAGGTCAGCAGCCTGGTGTATGCACATGCCACTGTGTGGATGCACGTGCCTGTGTGCTGAGGGGATAGGGGCTGCTGGGACATTTCCTACATACATATTTTAAAAAGACTGCAAGCTGGAATGTCCTGCAGGGGGGCTGGTTAAGTACTTCAGGTCTGGTCCACTCGCTAGAGGACCCAGCAGGTGTTAGAAAGAAGGAAGAAGGTTCTGATAAGACAAGATCGCCAAGATACGGTGAAGTGAAAAAGTCGGTGCAGGACAGTGACCATTGTCGCGCCACATGCGTTAAAACATTCCTAAGAGAAGAGAAATATGGGTACGCATAGACAATTCTGGAAGGACACACAGGAAACTGGGACCACGGTGGCCGCTGGGGAAGGAAACTGGGGCACCAGGAGCGGGAGGGAGACCCTTGGTTATGCCGGAATGCCTTCCTGAGTCTTGGGTTTGAATTCTGATCTAAGCCCTCTCTGAGCCTCAGTATCCTTGGGTGTAAATGGGGCCATCGCTTCCAGCTTGAGCCTGGGCCGGCGTGGAGGGCACAGGCAACTTGATCCTGCTCTGGCTTTTGTTTCCCAGGATGCTCCTGGTCAGGCCTCACCTTCCAGCAGCCCCGCTTGGCCCAGGGAGGGTGGGTCCCCGGGCAGGGGGCGGCCCAGTCCGGGGTGGGGCTGAGCTGGAAAAACCGGCAGGGTTGGCGTAGTGTGTGCAGGTACCATCTTTACTCCTCTACCTGGAGGTTGTTTAGGGACACTCACCCCCACCCTGGGCCCCTGTAGGACTGGGACAAGAAGAACATCCGCCCCCACCCATGCTTCGGGCTGGAGACCAGGGGCCAGGGGAGAATGACTGGGCATTGAGCCTGGGTTGGGTGGCAAGGAGACAGAGCGATGGGGGTAGCGGGGGAAAGAGAGAGAATGAATGAATGAAAGAGAGAGAAGAGAAAGATATACACACACAGACAGCCAGATTCAGGCCTAGAGAAGCAAAGAATCAGAGTGAGGAGGAAGGAGACAGAGCTCTGTGGGTGCTGGTGGGGGCTGGGTTCGCTCTGGCAAGGTGCCTGGGGCTGGCCCAAGGTGCTGGGGGAGGAGGGTGGAGGGCATGGCAGGGGCGGAGGGTGCTGGAGGCATCCCCAGAAGGGCGTTTTCCACACCTCTGGGTTGCAGCTGCAGGTCTTGAGTAGTCCTTGGAATCAACTCAGGGCCCCTTACTTCTTGTCCGTCCCCGTTCTCCCTTGGGACTGTGTACCTGGAGGCTGCCTCCCCAGGGTCCCTCTCAGAGAAGAACTGGGAAGGCCTGAGGTGAAATGGGGCTAATTAGTGCTCAGAACTGAGATAATCGCTGCCTGGAATGTTCCCTAGGAGGTCCAGCTGGGGGCAGGTAGCCAGGAGCCCATGGGGTACCTGGGATTGGCCCAGTCAGGCCTCTGCCTGCTGGTTACTAGAGCCCTGAATATTGGAAGTGGGGAGACCCAGGAGACCTGGATCCTTAGGTCCTACAACCTACAGTTACTCAGGCCCCTGTAGACCGTCCTGTATAGCAGGTCCACGAGACTCCACTCTGATCGTGTCTACCCCAACCCCTGTCTAAAGCCTTCCATGGCTGGCCATGGCTCATAGCTAAATCTGAGCTCCTAACCCTCTGTCTGGGGGTGCCTGCTGATCTGTTCTCGCTCTGGCTTATCACTGCGCCCTCCGTTTCTGTCCTCTTACCCTCAAGCATTCCACTCTTGGCCCACCTCAGGACCTTTGCATATTGCTGTATCCCCTCCTCGCAAGCTCTTCCTCCATCGCCCCCCAGGGCTCTGCCATACTCAACCTTCAGGCCTCAGCTCGGTCACCTCACTGGGGAGACCTCCCGGGCACATACTTATGTAGTCCCCTGTACTTCTCCTTCTCAGCACTTAACACTCTGCGTTCTCTTGATGGGATTCCTTATTTGATGCCTGCTTCTTCCATGTAAGTGTCAGCTCCCTGAAGACAGGCACCAGGGTCTGCCTGGTCATTATTGTGTCACACAGGCCCTGACACACAGCAGGTGCTCCGTGAGTGAGCCAGTGGCCATCAGAAAGTGGCCTGGACATGTTTTGATGTGTGGATTCCTTCTAGGAAGGGGCCCTGATGACCCCTGGGTCTCCCCCCACCATCCCTGCCTCTCCCTGAGTCCTAGCCCCAGAAGATCCTGCCCCTGAGTCTTTAGATTCCACAGGGCGGCCTTGGCCATGATGTTGTAATGAATCACTGGCCAGAATCCGGTCTCGATTATCTCCAGGCTGGGCATGGCCTGCTTGTCCTAACGGGGGCTAGGACCACAGGCCACCCTATCAGAGACACCAGATGTCCCACGGGGCCTCCTGCCTCTGGCCACAGATAACAGCTAACAGCTCCCCCCCCACCCCACCCCCANCAACGTAGGAGGTGGGCAGGGAGTGGCGAGTGGGGTTGAAAAGAAGAAATAAATAAAGCCAGAGAGGAACCTGGCATGGACAATGATGGCGACACGTTGTGAAATGAGGAATCAGGCAACTCAGCCCTTCCTACCTCAGGTTCAGAGGAGAAATAAAAAAAAGACACGAGAGCCGAGAGAGTGGGACCATCTTGCCTGAGGTCACACAGCTGGTGGGTGGCAGAGGCAGGATTTGGACGCGGATCTGGGTGACCCTGGAGTGTGCTCCTTACCTAGTGTTCTGGCCTGGACTCATGGGCTGGACAGCCCGATTGGACTTCCAGAGGCTCCCCAGGGCCTGGCGGGGATGGCGAAACCTTTGCCTGGCACAGACCGTTCCAGCTCAGAGCTGGCGCTCCAAGTGGGAGGGGAGGCAGTGGGACAGAGGGCGACCCAGCCGGCAGCTCCCACACACGGGACTGGCTCCCTGGCCTGGGGGGGCCTTGCCAACCTTCTTGCCTCCTGTTGAACTTTGCCTTCCTTCCTGGGCCAGCGTGTCTGGCTCTCGAGCCCTGCAGGCTTGGGTGCGAATCCCAGCTCTGCCCCCATCCGGCTATGCGACGTGGGGCAAGTGGCTCCCCTCTCTGTGCCTCAGTTTCCACTTCCAGAACCGGTCCCCGAGAGCTTCTACGTAACAGCATTGATGAGCAGAGTCGAGGAGTGAAATGTGTGTAAAACGCCACACAAGGCGTGCATGTACCAAGGACTCTACCCAATGTTTGCGCGCGCTAAGGACTCAGGAATGGCAGCTGCTATTGTCGTTGTAATTATTGCTACTTGTGGGAAGCGGGGAGCCCTGTTGCCCTTAGGCCACACAAACACTGGCATGTTAAAACAGCTGGCACGGAATGGAAAGTTCTAGAGAAAGGACCCCCAGGCTGCCTGAAGGTTACTCAGAAAACTCTCTTCATTTCCACCATGGGGTTTGAAAAAGGTTTTGGTAAGTTAAATTTTATGATTTGGGTGTGCGAACTTCCAGACTTTTGCCTCTGCATTTCTTTCATCTGTCTGCCAGTGCGTCTTTTCTTTCCTTCCTCCCTCCCTTCCTTCCTTCCCAGCCCACCCAGTGCCCACTCCATGAGCGTGGCTCCTTGTGGCCTCACGCTCTGTCCGCATTTCC
>NW_017731404.1:1521859-1546297 GCF_001890085.2 Hipposideros armiger
CCCCACCCCCCCGCCTCCGGCACCTGCATCAGGGGCAACTCCTACCTCTCTCTGGGTTGCTGGGTCACACAGGGTGAGGTCCCACCCCATAAGAGACAGCGAGGAACTGGGCGGAAATGGGGTTTGTGGCTGGGAGACCTTAAGTGTAATAACAACACCGACTTCTCAAGGTGGGTAAAATGAGAAAGTGGGAACACATGATGGGACCCCCACGTGCCCCCAGCTGCGGGTAGGGGGTCGTCCAGGGTGACTGACCTGTCCCAAGGTACCTTGGATGCCTGAGGTTTACGCGTGTTTTGGGGCCTACAAGTGAGGGGGGGGCAGACAGTGTTGGCAAGTGAGGGTTTGGGCCATTTCTAGGGCATTGATCCTACGACGCCTCCGTGTCATCAGGGTGAAGCAGGGACAGTGAGTGAGTTTGAGCTTCAGAGCGATGCACTTAAATGAGATACTTTCTGTGAGGTGCTTGGAGCAGCACCTCGTAGGAGGTGACCAATAAGGACCATGATGATCACCTCCTGAGGCCTCGCCTCGCCCTGGCCCCATCTCTTTATGCTCCCCGCCCCCACCACCGTTCAGGCTTGGGTGATTCACCTGAATGATTACAACAGCCTCCAAATGGTCTCCTGCTCCTGGTTTCAGCCTAGTCTCCACGTGCTGCCAGACGGAGCCTTAAAAAACGTAAACTGAATTACCATTCTCCCTTGCTCAACAGTCTCCCATGACTCCCACTGCCCTCAGAATAAAGATTAACTTCCTGATCATGACCTGCAGGTACGGCATGATGGCTGACCTCTCTCTCCTAATCTCTTGCCACTCTCTCTCTCACTCACTCTGCTAGAGCCACCTTGGTTTCCTTGCAGTGATTGGCTCCTGACTGCCTCAGGGCCTTTGCACATGTTGCTTCCTCGACTGGAATGCTTTCCTCGGTCCTTTTCACTTAGTACCCAGATCTCAGATCAAGGGGACCTCTTATAGTGGGTGCTGCAGTGACACACCCACATTCCCTTACATTGGGCCCTGCACCCATCTATCAGCTGTCATGCAATGTTGGCAGCTTTGGGCTCCTAGCTGGATCTCCTTTCTGGAGATTCGTCTCACCAAACAGGAGCTGCCTCATCCGGGAGGTCCTCTCAGCCCCAAATAGCGGAGGCAGACACAGCCAATGACTGAGTAGATCAGGGAACATAGCTTAGCCCTCTTACTTCAAGGTGGGATCAACTCTGTGGTGCGGTTCATGTCCCAGAGCTCCTCTTGGGATAGGGTTGAAGCTAGATTTCAGCTGAGACCGCATCTAGCTTAGCTCTTTCCCAGGCTCCGTCCTGCTTCATTCTCTCCTTTTCTCCCCAAAGCATTCCTCAGTGAATCACAAGCATTCCAATCTCCATTTCGGGCTCTGTTTCTGGGCAGCCTGACCTAAGACAAATCGCCAGGGAAGCCTTCCTGGATCCCCCTTCCTGGCCTTGTCTCTGCGGACCTCTCCTTCCAGCCCTCATTATGGTCACATTTTACACTCGCTCAGATGATTATTTGATTGAGGTCTGTCCCCTGTCCCAGAATGTAAGACTCTGTTCCCTGCTGCATCCCCAGTGCCCATCCCAGGACTTGGCACGTAGTAGTTGCTCATAAATATGTGTTGAACAACTGAATGAATGAAGGCCCGGCGAGTTGGAGGTTGAGGGGGGACTGAGTATCATTAAGACCCCAGGTTCTTGGTTCCGCTATCTCCTCCCAGCCCAGCTCCTCATAGCTCCATGATGGTGCCAAAGCTCCTGCCATCTCTGTCTCACAGAGCCATGGCCAAGGCAGGAAAAGGCCCTCATATGTCCTCTGAAGAATGAAGAAACTGTTCCCAGAAGTCCCTTGGCAGACTTCCCCATCTCACTGGCCACAGATGCATTCCACGTCTAGCCTCAGCCAATCACTGCAAGGGGAGGGAGAGGGCCATGTTTGACTTGGGCCAATCAGCATTCACCCCTGGGGTACCCTGAGCAAAGTCTGCTCTTGCCCACTAAGAGGCAATCTGGTTGGGGCCAGGTCTGTCCCTGAGCTGTGGACCCCTGAGCTGGGGGGAATTTTGGGGATTTCTGAGGCTGTGGATACTCCACCTGCCCTCCCTCCCTGGGGAGCCCTTGGGTGCTGGCAGTGAGAGGGGAGGTGGGGCTGGGTGAGGGTTTCAAGCAAATTAGGCAGCCAGACACCTTCACCTCAGTAAATATTTATAGAGCCAGGAATTGAGAGGAGGTGGGCGGGGCCAGAGGGTGAGAGGGCAGGGAAGAGGTGGCGTGGACCAGAGGTACCAAGGGAGAGACAGAGAGACAGGGAAGGGACAGACGGACACAGGAAAGAGATACACTTTGAGAGCTGGTTTGAGAGACAGAGGGAAAGAGAGAGGCAGGGAGGGACACAGAGAGAGAGACTTCACCAGCAAGCCTTTTGCATCAGCGCCTGGAGTAGTCAGAGGCTCTATCATGGTGGGAGTGACGTCCCCATTCCCTTTTCTTTGGCTCGATGGCCTGGGCAAGTCACATTTCCAGCCTGAGCTTTGGTGTCCCCCTTGCCGGATGGTGAGAATGACCCTCTTTCACAGGACTGTCCTGAGGTGCCCAACACACTGGGATTGTCACTGACCCAGTAGTCTCCTTTGGGCTCTACATGGCTGGAGTGGAGGTGGGAATTGTCACCCCAGTGGACAAGGGAAGCATGCCCAGGGTCACAGCAGGAAGGCAGGAGGCATGTGGGCCGTGGGGGTGTGATTCTAAAGCCTGTGTCCTGGCAGGGAGAGGGGAGGTGAGTATCTTAGGCTGACCAGTAACAGCAATTCTGGTGGTAGTAGTAATAATAATAATAATAATAATAATAATAATAATAATAATGGCCACTATGTTCTGAGTGTTCCCCAAATGCCAGACTCCAGCCCTGGGGGAGGAGCTGCTTAATTCCGTTTAGCTTATAATTCCCATTTTGCAGACGAGGAAGCTGCCTCAGAGAGCTGCAGTGACTTCTAACGACAGAGTTGGGGTTTGCAGTCAGACAGGCCCGGTCTGAGTCCCTGCCCCACACCTGACATGCTGGGTGACCTGGGCAGTCACTTCCTCTCTCCGAGCCTCAGTTTTCCCATTCGTACAATGGGAAAGTAACAGTTTGAAGGTTAACATGAGGATTAAGTGAGGTGATGTACAGAAAGCACTCAGCACAGGGCCAAGTACACACAAGTGCTTAATACACATTAAATAATGTGTTGGTAACAGTTTTAAAGTAGTTTAAAAATAATTCCTTTACTTGCTCCCCTTTCTTCAGAGGAAGAGCTGAGGTCCAGAGAGGGGAAGTGATTTGTCAAGGTCACCAGCCAAGTGGAGGCGCTGAGATTTGAACCCAGTGGGCTCCGAGGCCAGTGCTCACGCTCAGCCCCCCGTGTCACCATGACGGCTCAGCCTTGGATGGCCCGTTTGGGACTCAGTCCTTGTGGGTCAAGAAGATGCCCGTGGCCTGACCTAATATGCCTCTGGCCTGGCATCAGCCACAGTCACCCGTTGAGGTGGTTGCAAAATCTCACCCCCTTCACCAGTCGATAAAGGGTACCCATTGCAAAACTCAGTGGAGAAATTATTAAGTGTTGTGTCATCCTGCGGCCAGGCCCTGGGTGCCCCTTTCCTGCTCAGAGGCCTGGGTGGGGCCGCCTCGGCTCACTCTTTCCCTCCATCACGCTGACCTGAGAGAACCTGGGGTGGCAGGACAGACCTGTAGCCCTCCACTCTCAGGAAAGGGCAGTCCCATCCTTCCGGGTGCTCAGGCCGAAAATCATGGGGTCACCTGATGCTTCTCTTGCCCACATCCAATAACTGGTCAGAAAATCCTGTCAGCCCTACCTTTGAAATACATCTAGAATCTAGCCAGGTTTCCCCCTCAACTTCCACATCTGGAGTTAAAGCGCCACCCCGCTTGTCTTGCTGCTCCCACCTTCACTCCTCACAGTCCATTGTCCACACGTAGCCAAAGGGATCCTGTTAGATGCAGGTGGATTTTAAATCAGACCTTGTCCTTCTGCTGAGAACCCTCCTTGGCTCCCGTCTGACAGCATAAGCCAAAGTCCTTTTAAGGGCCACAGCGCCTTGCCTCATCTGGCCCCATTGCCTTTCTGACCTCATCTCCACCATTCTCTCTCCCGCGCTCACTTAGCTCTGACCTCCTTGCTTTTCCTCCAGTACACCAGGCACAAGCTAACCCCAGGGCCTTTGCACTTGCTGTTCCATCTGCCTGGGATGCTGTTCCCCTAGCTCTTTCACATAGTTGAATCCCTCGCTTTCTTCAGATCTCATCTCAAAGTCGCGGCCTCAGGGAACCCTTCTCTGGCTACCCTGCTAAAATGTCACCTCCACTGTCACCCCCAGTCCTTTCATCTTTCTTCCTGACTTGCTATCATATTATACACTTGTTTATTTATCTGTTTAATGTCTGTCTCATTTCTTAGAGTGTCCTCTTCCTCAGGGAAGGCACTGTTGTCTGTTTTGTTCATGATGCTCCCTCGGTACTCAGCCCAGGCCTGGCACACAGTAGGTACTCCACAGAGATCTGCTGAATCAGTGAATGGGTGGGCAGAAGGGGTGACATGGCCTAGATCATGCCTCAGCCAACCTCACAAACCCCCCTATCTCTGGCCAATAGCTTGAGAATGGTGCCCACGGCACACGTCACCTTCCTTCAGGCTGCCCTCTGACCACCCAGCTCCCAGCCAGGCTCTCTACCCCGCTCCCTGACAGCAGTCGCTGTGAACATGACTTGTTTTGTTTGTTTCCATATTTATTATCTGCTGGCTTCACCCACACTCAGAGCTCTCTGAGGGTAGGATCTTGCCTGCCTTGGTTTCACGGCCATCCCCCAGTGCCCAGCATGGGACCTGTCACCCTGTAGGACGTGTCAGTGGCAGGCTGATCAGGTTTGCGTCACATGCCCCATTGGCAGGGCCGGTCATGGCCAGGAGAGGGTTAAGAGAGATGGCTGTGCCTGGACCTGCAAAGTCAGGGAGAGAAGGGGGCCCGCTTGGGCCTTAATTATAACACATCCCGTAATGACATGGTGTTATAATAGGCACACAAAGTGTACTAATCTGATATTATATCTGGGCTTTTTACAATAGATACAATCAACCGGCCGCAGTTTGCTAACTCATTGTCGACCTATCTCCATGCTCCACCTAGATTATTATCAGCTTCCTTAATTAAGTGGAAGGCAAAGTTCTGCGGGCGATGCCCACAGCCCCAGCACAGATGAGTCCGGCCCAGCCCTCCCATAAGCTGGGATAATAGCTACTCCCACACGGGGTGAGGCTTGCGCCGCCTTCTCCATCCGAACCGCCTGTCCCAGGCTTGGGCGTGACAGGCCTGTTGAAAGCCTAGTGAGCCACAAACGCTAACCACCAAGGACTCCAACCGGCGGCCCGTGGGCTGGGTCAGCCTCGAGGTGCGTCGGGTTTGCTCTATGTGGTGCTTTTGCTTAAAGTCAAAATGAGTTGCCGACACTAAAAAATTCAGACGTGGTGCACAAACATCCAGATGTCTGGCTTCTCTTGAGACATGGGAAGATCCAGGCACTCTGGGCTTACAGGTCCTATGTGCTGGAGCTAAGAAGTGGCTGTCCCCACAGATAGGGCATGGCCACAGGTGCCTCCCCCACCTGTTTCGTGTGTATGTCCCTGTGTGGCTCTGCAGGCAGTTGAGTTTGCAACCCCTGCACTAGGGTTAGAGGTCGGTTACCCATCTGCAAGATGGGATATTGGGCCCCCGAAAAGGCAAGTGGCTTAGCCGACATTGCACAGTGAGACTGGAGTTCAGGTCATAATTGTTTAACAGGCCTTTACTGAGCACCCACTGTATGCCAAGCACTGGGGACACAGAGAGACCACGATAGATATCGTCCCGCATTCTGGGGGTGACACTTTTCTGTTCCACAGCCATATTGTCACCTTTCTTGCTGGGCAGCAGCACCTGTTAGAGACAGGTCCTTTCTTATCCCCTTGAGGTAGAGTCCCCAACACTGCCGGGCCCCATCTCAGAACAGGGACTGCAGATGGCCATCTTGGAAGAAAGCCCCTGGCAGGAGTTCCCACAAGGCTGCCCCCACCCTCCGACCTGGGCTCTCAGAGAGCAGGAGGGAGGAGCAAGGCTGGCTGACGGGTGGTGAGAGGGGGTTAGGAGTGTGGGAGTGGGACAGGAGATGGGGAGACCAGCCTGGTTGAACTGAAGGTAAATCAATTAGGTTCTCTCACTCCCCTTCTAAAGGCAAGAAGTGGAGGGACAGGTCCCTGAAATACCCAAATTCCCCGCTTCTAGTCCAGGAAAATGCATTTGCTCAGCTGGCTTGGGAGAAATGGCTCCCCCGCTACAGCGCTGCCCCTGGTCAGGAGGACAAACTGCAGCCCTGGGACCTCTATCCCCAGCCCCTTAGCATAGGACCCAGCTTGGGTCTCACTGACCCCGGTGCCATTAGGGCTATTGCGGACCTGCTGGCCTCCCAGGAGCCACCTCTGAAGAGCACGAAGCAGCCTGAACACCCTGTGGTGGCTCCTCGCTGATGTGGGGTGGCTGTGGGGGGAATGGGGTGAATAACAGCCCCAGCCATCATGTGTGTTTGCTAAAAATAAACTTGACATACTTTTGCGTTGGGAAACAATGTGGATTCCAAACATTCTCAAAGGGCAGAGAGGGGGAAAAAAGGAAGAATGGAAATCAAGTTTTTGAGCTTAGTAATTAATTAGTCTGTAAACAAATGACTCACGCTTTTTCCTGGCTATTTTTCTTTCCATTTTGCGTGGATTTTTGCATCAGCCAAGGGAACAAGGCCAAGGGAGCTAAGTTCATCGGCAAGACAGAGCCTAGATGTGTCCCCCTGGGGTAGTGTCTCCCCAACTCTCTTGAAGAGGAGTTGGGCAGTTGGAGAGTGAGAGGAATAGCTTCAAATGGAGCGGGCAGCATTGTGCGGTGATTCTGAGAATGGAAAGAGCTTAACCTGTTGTTTGGATGCTTCTTGTAGTTAGATTCCCCAAATAAATGATTGTCTAGTGGTTGTATTTCTTAAGGGTTTGTATGCCTAATGCCTGTCTCTTCGCCATTGAACATCAGTCCCTTGATACCAGAAACTTTGTTGGTCTTGTTTACATCTGTGTCCCCGCTGCTGAGACCAATGCTTGGTACACAGTAGGAGCTCCGTAAATGTTTGTCAAGTGACTGAGTCCTCTTCGCAAGATTGGCGGCCTCATTTCATGTTATAGAGGATGAGTGGCAGGCAGGGAGGTCTCCATGGCCAGCCTGGGGTGGTCTCGGGGAAGGCAGGTTTTCTTTAGTTCAAAATAAGGAGAAGTTTTATGGCTGGAAAATCTATTCTGTAAGGGACTCAGCTCCCCGGCAATGAGGGCATTCAAATAAGGCCACACTACCATCCCCACAATACCCTTCTCTGATTTGAGACAGACTTTGTGCTGGCTCATAGATGCCGCCTGACAATCTATTAGGTTGGCATGTCTTTATGCCTATTGTGCAGGTAGAGAAACCAAGGCCCCGAGAGGCGCTGTGGCATGCCCAAGGCCACATGGTTACAAGTGGGGGTCGGGGGGCGGGGCTCAGATGGTAATCCAGGCCTGACTCTAAAGACTGTGCTTTTAACTCCCTTTTTTGAGCCATAGATACTGGTTTGAATCCCAGTTCTACTGCCTAAATGCTGTGTTGACCTGGGACAAGTCATTTTGCTTTTCTGATCTTTACTGTCTTGATACGTTAAATGGGGATGTGATATGTGCTTTTCAAGGCTGCTGGGTGGAGTCACGGAGGTCTGAGTTGATAACAGCTGGCACACAGGTGCTCAAAACACGTGCACCTCTCCGGTCTTTGCTGAGGTTCTTCTGCCTTGGGCCTCCTCCCCGCTGGGCTGCTGCCTCCTTCCTAGACTAGTGGCTCCGTGGACACTACTCTCCGAGTCTCCACCCGCCCGCTGGGTATTGATTCACTCCTGCCATGAGCTTCTTGCTCTTTGCCTGAGTTTTCTTTCTCCTTTTCTTGGTAAAGCCACTGTCTTCTCTGATTGCCAAAGCTCCTCTCAGGGAGCAGGCGGACAGTGAGGATGACCCTGTCAGCCCACAGAATGTCTCCACTGCTTCCCCATTCCGCCCACCCTCACCACGCCTGGCTGAGGTCACGAGGCGCGAGGCCTGGACCAAGGACACAGGTCACAGTTGGGGGTTTAATTAATCATCGTGGGGCAGGTGGGGCTCTGGCTGGTCCAGGGTCCCCTGTGTGGGGAGCCAGGCTGGTGGGGAGAACAGGGAGGGCTGGGTGTCAAAGGAAAAATTCTAGGAGAGATGGAGCTCACAGTCCATGGCAAGCAAATGTGTAGGAAAGCCCAGCTGATTGCTAAGGGGGTGTGCACTAATGGGGCAGGGGTGGCAGAGGTGGCAGTGGTCTTAGAGATGACTCATGGAGCAGGTGTGTTTTAAGCCAGGGACTCATAGGCGAGGAGGTGAAGGACATGGCGCTGGGGCCAGCTCACTTGGGCTTGAACCTCAGCTCTGCTTTTTTCCCGCTGTGTGAATGTGGTCAAGTTCACATCTCCCTCTGTGCCTCAGTTTCCTCATTTGGAAAATGAGATGATAGTAATAGCATTCCCCTCATAGGGTGTGGTGAGGACTAAGGGAGACAATGCGATCAAGTGTCTTAAGGAGGGCCAGGTATACAGCTAATGCTCAACACCCGGCAGCTATTCTTTTTATTCTTACTATCAGCATAGTGGAATTACTAGAATCGCAGCTTCAGGTGGGCCTGGGTGCAAATCTCAGCTCTGCACATCTCTGTGTATGCAAGCAAGCCCTTTCTTTTACCTCTCTGAGCGTCCGTCTACTCACCTGGAGAAGGAGCGGGTTTGACTTAAGGGGGTTCATCGTGAAGACGAGGCCTGTGAATCATGTGCCTGGCACACAGTAGGTACTCAGTAAGTGGTGGTCAGTATACCCTGGCCTACAGCCTAGACTGGGTTTTGAGCAGGAATGGAGTGGCAGGCAGCCGTGGGTTAAGCCCGGCTCTGCCTCCCTGGCTTGCTGTGGGGATTAGAACCGTAGGTATAAGGTGCCCAGTCTGGTGACTGGCACCTAGTAGGTGTGTGGTCAGTGGGAAAAAAAATTGGGATCTTTGTGTCCCTATGACTAGTGTGAGGCCACCCTGACATCCTAGGTGGGAGGCCACTTCCTTCCTTTGTGAGGTGGGGATTGTGAGGAAACAGGGTCAGCGAGGTGAAGTTACTAGCCAGAGGCGGGACCCTTGGTCTCCTTGGCTTTAGGGTCTGTCTTTCTGGAACGGGGGGTGGTCACTGGGTATGTGCGTTGCTGAAGGTATGTCTTACTGGGAGCCTTAGGACTACCATGGGTGCTGATGGAACAGCCTTTTTGTGATTCAAGAAAGCAGAGAAAGCAGCGATTCGTGGCACGAGGTTCTCAGATCCAGCAGCATGTCCCAGGGCCCTCCCCCAACCCTCCCCTCTTCCCAGGCTGGGGACCAGAGAGTGGCTTTGCATATAGGGGGGCTGGCTTGGGGTCTTGGGACAGAGGGCAGCCCCTACTAGGCCTAGCCTGGGCCTTTCTCCTTCTACTCAAGCAGACCCATAGCACTTTGTCTATTTCTTTTTTTGTTACTATTGGGTACTTTATTAGCTAATTTGATTCTCACAATAATCTCATGAGGTAGGTGTTCCTATTAACCCTGTTTTATAGAGGAGGAAACTGAGGCTCAGAGAGACCAAGATGTTTGCCCAAAGCACACAGCTCCTGAGGGGCAGAGCTGGGATCCAAACTCAGGAGTCGGAGTTTCAGAGCCCTCAGGAGCAGCTGGGTATCCCCTTCAAAATTCTCCATGGCAGGTGCTTCCTGCAGGGCTCTGCTCCACATAGTAGGTGCTCAGGAAATTCTTGCTCTGTGAGTTTATGGAAATTGAAACCATCATCACCATTTGAGTTGGGAGCGCCCGCCCCCTTTCAAAGGGAGAATGGGTTATCTGTGTCATTTCACAGGAGAGGGAACCTGAGGCACAAGGTCCACGACCAGGAAGCAGGAGGTCCAGGATTTGAACTTCAAGTAGGAAAGTGTTGTCCAAATAGGAAGGGTGGTCATCATTAGGAGATTCAGGCATGTGAATTTTCATTTAACCAGCGCAGTTCCTCCCCTGCTCAAAATTCTCCATGGCTGCCTGCGGTCCTGAGGATGAATGCAGTCCAGGCTCATTGGCACCAAGCCCTGCCTGACCCACTCCTCACCCCACCTGCCTCTCTGACCTCACCTTCCACAACTTCCCCTTCCTGCTGTCTGCTCCAGCCTCCTCCAACACGCTCGTTTCTCACCCCGGGGACTTTGTATGTGCCGTTCCCTCTGCTTGGAGCACTCTTCCCTTGGCAGCTCCAACTCATCCTTTGGCTCTCAGCTCTAATGTCACCTCCTCGGAGAAGCCCTCCCTGAGCCCTCGAGCTCACGTCTCCCTCAATTGTTCCCTATCGCGTCACCTTTAAAAAAACATACGCTGCTCCTTCGATGGAATTTTCTTTTTTGTTTATCATCTGCCTCCTCAACATGGACTGAGTTCTCATGGGCAGGGGCTGTGTCTGTTTTGTTGTCTGCCTGGCTTATAGTAGGTGCTCAATAAACATTTATGGAATGAACGAAGGAAGGAAGGAATGGATGGAAGGGTTCATGCGTGAATCTAGGTGCTGAGAGGAAGAATAGAGGCTCAGGGGGCCTAGGCTGGGGTCTAAGGCGTCCTTTCCCTGGGTCCCGCTGCCATGGGGAGGGGCCCCTGCCAGCAGGAGGGTGGGCAGTGGGCAGGGTTGGGCAAGGCCTCCTGTTCCTTACTGTTTTCATCCTCTCGGTAATTATGGGCTCAGACACTCCTCGATGCCTTCCCAGAATAATAGCCGGGCCTGTTATCAGCAGCATCTCTGGGACCTTTTCACAAACAGTCATTAATCAAGTCTCGCCACCACCCTGCCCTCCCTCCTGCTGGAAACAGAGAAGTGAGGCCACTCTCCCAGCATCACACAGCCTATGCAGGGAGGATGGGCTCTTTCATCCCAGTGCTCTGGTGTGGGATGGCGGCTCCTGCACCATTCCACTTGGGGGGTGGGGAACCTCTGAGCCTGCCATGGCTGGGGGGCCGTGCCCCCAGTTCCTGGCCCCCAGCCTCCCTTGAAGCCCTGGGGGCCTTCCAAGGTGGCCTCTTAATCACTGCCGGTTAATTAAGGAGGTTAAACAACTCTGCGGGGCCCATGCAGGCCTGCTAGGGAGAAGGTGGCAGGGCCCTCTCGCAGTGGGGCCCCTGCTCCCCAGGCTTGGCTGGGCACCATGCCTCCTCTGCCCTCCGCGGGGCCTGAGGGTCTCTGGGGAGGGTGCTATAGAGCTCCATTGTTGGTGTGTGCCCCCTCCCCTCTTTTGGGTGGTGTGTGGGAGGCGCTGGCATCACTTAATGAGGCCTCCACAGCTGCCAAGAACTGGAGCAGTTGAAACAGGTTCTGGGTGAGGTGAGTTTCGTGGGCTGGGCAGAATCCATGGCTCTTTGCCATGCGGGCGCTCCCTGGGGCGGTGGGGGGCAGGCGTGGGACCCCTGCCTCCTCCCTGTCCTCCCTCTGCCCCTGTGGGATGGGAGCCGAGGAAGCTTGGGAGAAGACAGCGGGGATGACACAGGAAAGTGGCCGGGACTGGAGGCTCACCTCCCCGCTTGCCATGCCCCTCACCACAAGCCCGTGGGAACCACACCAGAGAGAACCACAGCAACCGGGTCTGGCGCTGCCGAGACATTGGTAATCTGAGCTCTGACACAGACTTGGTCTTCAGATCTGAGAAATGGGGGTGCTTGGATGGCTTTAGTTTAGGATTGATCCATCTCTGACAGCCGCCTGACTTGCTGTGTGATTTTGGGCAAGTTGCTTCCCTCCTCTGGGCCCCGGAAGCTCTGTGGTGGTGGACTGGATGGAATGATGGCAAGTGACCATTCTTGCTGACCCTCTGTCTCTGCTGAGGCTGAGGTCACCTTGTGAAAGGCCCCCAGGGGACACAAGGAAGCTAATTGGTATTCCTCTCCTGGCTCTGGGGAAACTGAGGCCCAGGAGGCTCAGGAGGAAGCTCTATGGCTGGTGCCTGATGCTTCCCGAGGCCAGGGTGCGGGCCCCAGGACCTGCAGGGCCAGCCTCACCATACTTCTGAGGCCCTGGGGTCCGCTGTGGGACAGGCGGGGGCATGGCTGGCTCAAGGCAGGACCCACTGTGTTCCCAGAGCCCTGTGGGTTGGGGCCCTGTTGGCTCTGTGTCCCCAACTTTTCTTTTTTAAAGTCACCTTTTTGGAAGTATACGTTACATATAGTACAGTTCACCCTTTATGATATACAGTTCTATGAATTTTGACAAACTTACACAGTTGCATAGCCACCACCTTGATCAAGATACAGAATATTTCCATTACTCTAGAAAGTTCCCTGGTGCCCCTTTGTAGTCAATTCCTTTTCCCACCACCAGCTGCTCACAACCACTGTTCTCCCCCAACTTTTTATTTTGGAAAATTTTCAAACTTATAGAAAAGTGCAAAAACCTCGTAACGCACCACTCTGGTCCCTTCCTCCAGATTCCCCAACTGTCAGCACTTGGCCCCAGGTGCATTCTTGGTGTCTCCCCCCTTCCCTCTCGGCATGGTTTTTCCTGAACTGTCTGTGAATAAGTTGCAGACGTCCTGACCCTTCACCCTAAATACTCCAGTGAGCATCTCCAAAGAACAAGGGTATTTTTTCTCCAACACAACCGCAATCCGTTATCGCATCTGAGAATTCCAGCACTGATTCAGGCCTGTTACGTCACATCCAGTCCGTATCCAAGCTACTGAGATGGCTCCGAAGTGTCCTCAAGAGCTGCCCCCTGCCCCCTGTTCTAATCAAGAATCAGGCCCTGCATTTGGTGGCAAGTCTCTTTCGTGTCCTTTTATCTGGTACATTCTCTCTGCCCTTGTTTGATACATAATGCACTCTTTTTTTCAAACTGCCCTTGTGGGTCTCCATACCTGGAGCGCAAGGGCGAGTCCCAGGGACTATGTGAGTGCCAAGGAAGAGGGCTGCTGACCTGGGGACATGAGATGCCTGTCCTGAGGGTCTTTTCCTAAAAGCTTTGTTTAAGAGGAGGGGAAAAAGCGGGGGATACCCTTTGGCTTCATTGATTCAACTTCCAACAATGCTAAAAAATTCAAAGCAAAAAGTGAAAGTCACCCAGTTCGAATTGAGTGGGCTCTGTAGCTGATGGTTGTGGTTCAGATACCAGCTCTGCCTCTGCCTCTCCCTTTACCTCCTGGGCCTCAATGTCCCCATCTGCAAAATGGCAATACCAGTCCGCCCACCTCCCCCCATTGTTGTGAGGATTAAGTGGATTAACGTACATATTGCAGAAATAGCAGCAACTCTGGCTGTTAACAATTTGTTGACAGCCTTTCCAGACATTTCTCGCATATACCTACATGCTTGGGTATAGGTGAATGCTGTTATGTAAACTGAGTCGCCTCCTTTTCCCCCTCAATAATTTATCATGAGCATTTTCCTGCTTCCAAAAATGTAGCACTCCTGCATCAGTTAAAAATTTTAACTTTTATTAATTATTGTCAATAGATAATACATTCCTATACCACCAAATACCAAAGGTACAAGAAGTGTACAGCAAAATAAGTGTCTGTCTCCTTCAGTTTCTCACTGAGACATTTTCTTGTTTTACTTTCTAGAAGGGTTTCATGCTTATACAAACAAGAACATATACTAGGGGTGGCAAAAAAATGTATACAAGTGGACACTTTGGTCAGCGTTGCTCAAGCAGTAGGTCGCCGTCATCAGAAGTGTCTGGACGCTGATGGGAACCACTTTGAGCACCTCTTGTCATTGCAGAAGTCAGATGTGACTTGTATCCGTCTTTTGTTATCAGTATATATTGAGTATCACAATTTTAATACAGTTTTCCTTTCTGAAAATGTGTATACATTGTTTTGGCACCCTCTGTAGTTACTGGTTGCAACGAAAAACAGAGAGAAAATACGTCATGACTTTTCCGACAACCCAATGCTTTCTTTTTGTTTTCCTACAGATATTAGAAGATTATACACACTGTTTCTGTGCCTTGTTATTTTCACTTAGACGTAATCCTGGAAATGGTCCACATCGGGACATAAGGAGCACCTTCCTTTTTTCTCTAAATATTATTTTACATTAATTTCGGGTGTACAGCATGGTTAGACACTTATATAACTTAGCGCCCTCCTTTTCATTTTAAGGCTGCGTGGTAGTCCCTTGTGAACGTGGACCCTGATTCAAGGAACCAGTTCTTCACTGACGGACATCGAGGTGCATGCAGGCTTTCCCCGCTGTACATTGCGACAGATAGCCTTGTGCAAACACCTCCGTGCCCATGTGCGAGTCCGTAGGTTATGTTCCTAGAAGTGGACTTGCCTGGTCAGATGTCATGTGTATATTTGGAGCTTTGCTCTGCCATCATTTTTCATGGCTGTGCAGATCCCAGCGTATTCAACAGCCCCCCACTGGTAGACATTTAGGAGTTCCCAACTTGTCTTTCCTGTAAACAATGCCACAAGGAACATCGTTCTGTGCAGCTGTCTGTGTGTGTAGGAGCAGCCTGCTGACAGGGAATTCCCAGGAATCTGAGGACAGTTCAACAGAAAGCGCTGAGAAGAGAAAATAGGACCAAGGGGGCCAGCGTGGCCCCCGGGCCTGTGGGTATGGACGGTGAGTGGAGTGGCTACTGTTAGGACCCTCTGAGTAACAGGAGCCTCTCAGCCCTTGCTGTGAGAGAGCCATCTGGGACCCACAGGCTCGGCCCGCCTGGGCAGCTGTTAGAAATGCAGAGTATTGGCCCTGCCCCAGCCCTGTTGAACAGGACCTGCGTTTGGCTGGCTCAGCCAGTTCTGAGAGGAGCTGCCCTAAAAGAAACCCAGGGACCCCAAGACTTGTCACTGGACGAAATGGTTGAGCCTTGGGTCTGGGGCAGGCCCGAGGCCAAACCTGGCTTCTCCACCTGCTGGCTGTATGACTGGGGGCTAGCGAGGTGATAGATCTGTGCCTCAGTTTCCTCATCTTTAAAATGGGAATGAGAGTAGCCCTTACCTCATAGGGTGGTTGTGAGAACCAAACATGGCCATCCCCATAAAAGTGTTTAGCATGTGCTCGCACACTTTAAGTGCTCAATAAATATTGTTATTAAGGTGCATATGTAAAGTCAGGTCTCTCTGTCTGTCTTTGGGTCTGTCTGTCTGTCTCTGTCATCACCATTCACTCAGTCCCTCTCTGTCCCCATCTGTCTCTCCATGTCCAACTGTTTCTGTCTGCTCTGTCTCAGTCTGTTTCAGTCTCTTTCTCCCTGTCTCTTCCTGATTCTCTCTGTTTTTATCTCTACCCTATGGGGCCATCTGTGAAAATGCTAGAAACCCGGAAAAATGGAGCTAAGAATACAAAAGCAAAATCACACCATTGCACAAACTCAGAAATACTAACAGCAAAACAGTTATGTTTTCAACGGGATGTGGGGCCCTTTCAGTCTGCTTGCTGGGTTGTGGTGGGGGCCTGCCAGGCCACACAGCCCAGCCGTTTTTGCCTCTTTCTGTTTCTTTGGACCCAGTGTAGCCTTGGGCCTGGGTAGAGCTGAATGATGAAGAACAAAGATTCTAGCCCCGGATGATCACCAAGTCCCTTCTGTGTCACATCATCACTGTGTGACCCTGGGTAGGCCCAGTCAGTTAGCGACTACTGCTGTTCCAGCTCATGTACTGAGCACCTGCTATGCCAGGCTCTGAGTGATGCAGCAGTGAAGAAGACAGACCAAAGCCCTGTGGTGCTTATATCCCGGGGGGATGGGGGGTGGGGAGGGGGGGTGTGCATATGGCAGATAATATAGACGTGAATGAGTACAGACGCAGAACAATTTCAGATAGTGCTAAGTTATCTGACGAATAAAATATGGTGATGTGATAGAGAAAGATAGGGGTGTGGCTACTTTACATTGGAGTTAGGGGTCTGGGAAGTTTACTCTCACCTGAATTCAGGAACCAGAATGATGAAAAGGAACAGGGCCTAAAAAATACTGGGAGAAGGGCATTCCAGAAAAGGAGAGAGCAAGTGCCAAGGCCCTGAGGCAGGAAAAGCTTGGGGGCCTTTCATGATTGGAAATTATCAGAGGAGGAAAAGGTCTCAGGAGTAAGACAATCTTTGCTGAGTGTTTTGAACAAGTCGCTTGCCCTCTCTGAGCAATCCTTTCTGGATGTAATTTCCCGCTGTGTACAACGAGAACGATAAAGACCCAACACTAAGTGATGAGTGAAGATTCAGTCTGTGCTGGGCCAGAATTTCTCTTTCAGAGGGACTCGGGGAATGGTTGAGGTCTGGGAGGATTTGTCTCAAAACTGTAGGCTCAGGAAGACCATTATGTATTCGGATTATTTGGGAGGTGACAACGGAGATTATGTGGCGCTGAAAGCGATGCCCCAATCTTCCCTTTGGCTCGGCCCCCGATTTCAGGAGTTAATAGCCTCCAGCACTCAGCATAATGCCTGGCACAGAGCGAGCCGACTGGGGAGGGCATTCCAGGTGGGAGGAAAGGCGTGGAGATGGGAATGTTTAAGGCGTGTTAGGGGAAGAGTGAGGAGACTAGCTTGGCTGGCGGGGACGGGCGAGGAGGCTGGAAAGACAGGTTGAGGCCGAGGATGAGACCTTGAGTGGCACGCAAAAAGGAGGGTGGGCCTTCGCTTAGAGACGGTGGGGAGCCCTTGTGCGCCTGGAGCAGGAGCCGCAGACATGGTTTGCGTTTTTTGGTTTGGTTTTCTATGAAATATTTTAGACATTCAGAAACGTTTCAAGGATGACAAAATAACTTTCCATACAGCCATCACTCAGCTTAAGAGAACACCCCCAGTATAGGTGACATCCCCATAGGCCCCGCCCCAATTGTATCCCTCCGAAAAGTTGACGGCGGCGACCCCGGATTTGTTGTTCATTATTCCATGCGCGGCTTTGCCCTTCTGTGGTGTGTTTGAAGGAGGTATAAAGTACAAACAGTAAAACACACGTATCTCAGTTGTACAACTTGAGAGCCCGTGGGATCACCACCCAGATCGAGCCAGAGATTATTCCTAGCCTTGGGTTTTGCTATTCTTGAACTTCATATGAATAGAATCATTCCACGTGTGTGCTCTTTTGCGCCTGACACTTTCACTCAACGTGATGCCTAGGGGATCTATTGACGAGGATGTTTTGTGTCGGTGGTCCATTCCTTTTCACAGCTGTGTAGTACTCCACTGTTTAAATAGATCACACTTGGTTTAATCACCCCACTGTTGATGGAGCTGTGCATTATTTCCAGTTTCTAGGATTTTCAATAGTGCTCCTGTAACATTCTTGCACATATCTTTTGGTGGACATAAGAACAGATTTCTTTAGTATATATTCAAGAGTGGAATTGCTAGATGGTGGGGTATTCACATGTTTAGTTTCCGTAGCCAAGGCCAGTTTCCCAGTTCTGCCTCATCTTGATACGTTAACACACACACATGCACACGCGTTCCTCAAGGATTTGGGTCACTGCTCTGGTTGTGGGTGTGATTGTACAGATGGCATCACTTGTGCCTTTGCTTCTGCAACTTGCTTCTTTCCACTAAAGTTCTGCTCTGGAGATCCGTCTCTGCGGGTGGAGTAGCTCGTGCTATTTATGCTCCATGTAGGATCTGTGGTGTGAGCAGACCACAGTGCTCTCCTCCGAGCGCCTGTGCATGGATGTTTAGCTTATTCCTGACTGGAAATCTCTTTCTGCATTTTCATGATTGCCAGTGATGTGCTGCGCAGGGCCTGCGAGGACGGGGTTGGGGGCTGTTGCATTCCTCCAGGTGGGAGACGAGGGTGAGCGGCTGATGGTGTGGATGGATTTGAGGAACGTTCAGGGAACTTGGCTGTGGTCCGGAAGGAAGAAACAAGCCTGGGACTCTGGGGGCCAGAAGTCCAGGGTTGAACCTCTCTTGCCTCTTGCTGGCTGTGTGACCTTGGGCATGTGACTTTGCTGCTAGGAACCTCAGTTTCCTCACCTGTAATTTGGATCATTCACCTTGCCTGGCAAGGTGGTGGTGAGGGTTGAGTGAGCGAGACATTCAGTGGACTCAGCAGGGTTTAAATTCATTTATTAGCTGATTGACTTTGGTAAGTGACCTCATCTGAGCCTCAGTTTGCACATTTGTAAAATGGGGATAATAATCATACCTGCCTCCCCGTGATTTTGTGACAGTGGAATGAGAGTCTGTATGTAAAGCTACTCGTTACTGTTACTGTTGTTGTTTTGTTGTTGATTTCTCTGTCTTTGCACCAGAAGGTGGATGCCGGGGACGGAGGAATGGGGGGAGGGGGTGGTGGCAGGGCCCGCTCTTCTTCCGGGAGTCATTGGAAATCTTTGGAGCCCAACTACACACAACAGCTGAGCCCCTGGTGGGTGACCTTGGGTGAGCCCAAGCCCCGTCTCAGAGCATCCGTTTTTTTCTTATAAAATAGGGCTTGTGGTAGTGCCTACCTGACCAGGTGGTTTCCTGCCGAGCACAGGATCTTGAAAGAGGAAAGCTCTAGAGCAGATCAGGTGGGGCCTGTGAGGGGGCGACATTCTCCTAGCAATGCTATGGGGCCTCCCAGTGGCTGAGCCCCTTTGAAAAGGCGACATAGGGTGATGAGAAGAGAGGAACAGGGATTCTGGCTCTGCCGACCCTCTGAGGGCAGGTTTTAGCAGCAGGGAATTCTAAGCCCCTTGCTGCAGGGTGGGGACCCTCGGGCCACAGCAAGTGGGAAACTGATGTCCTAGGTTCCTGACCTGCCTCTGATGTCCATATGCGGTGTGGCCTTGGGTGCCTGGTGCACCTTCTCTGTGCCTCAGTTTTCTTGCTGTGATGGTGGCAGGGAGGCCTCGCTCCCTTGCCTGCTGCATTTCCCGGCCCCCACAGACCCCCTGGCCCGGCCCCCTTGCCCTCTTGGAGGCTGAGGCCAGGGCTCAGGGCCAGGGCTGCGCACCTTGACAACACGCCCACGCCGGGCACAAAGGCCCATTGTTAGGGCTCACGTTGGCGGGGACGCGGGCGGGGAGCAGCCGCCTTTCACCCAACCCGCTGTGGTCGGCGGGGACTGAGGAGCAATTCACAGAGGCCCTCGCCCCCTGACTGGGCACCCAGCCAGGCTGCCTCCCGGGCAGGCACCCTCACCAAGCTGGGCCAGCTTCTACCCTGAGCTGGGCCTCAGTTTCCCGGGCTGGAAAAAGGAAAGCAGAACAGCTCCGGTGAGAAGTGCAGAGCTTGCCAGCTGCTGGGAGATCCATGGGGCTGTGGTGTCCCCTGGCACAGAGAAGCCACCCTGCTATACCTGAGGAGGTCATGGGCACCAGGGCTCTGAGGCCCAACCAGCCTGGGTTTGAATTCTGGGTATTTTGGGGTGAGTCTGATCACCTCCATGAGCCCCAGTTTCCCCATCTGTTATAGGAGACTTGGAGTCCATGATTCTCAGGGTAAAATTAGAGAAGTGATGTCACAAGGTGGCATTCATTTGGTCATCCATTCATTCAAAAAACACATACTGGGTGTCAACTATGTTCAGCACGAACTACAGAATTTGGGGGGCCCAGTGCAAAATGCAGTGCCCCTTTGTTCAAAATTAAGGATTTCAAGATGGTGCCAGCATTAAGCCAAGCTTGGGAACTTCTGAGCAGGGGGCCCTGTGTGATGGATGACCTGGGTCGGATGCCATGAAGCCAGCCCTGACAGGGTGCCAGGCACTATTCCAGGCGTGGATACAGCTAATAAAACAGGAAAACCCGTGCCCTCATGGAGCTGACAGTCTGTCTGAGGACCCAGGACTCCCTCGAGGCTGGTAGACATTCCTGAAGCTGGGTGCCCCTGGAGGCCTGCGGACCAGGCCACGCAAGGTGAGCTGGGCACTCAGCCTCCCTGTGAGACCCCAGCGCCAGTGACCCCACGTCACCCGGGCACCCGCCGGAGTAATGGCTGACATTTACTGAGTGCAGACTCTGCTGGGGCTGACCCACTTTACCTGATGCACTCAGAGAATTCCTGTAACAGCCCCACAGAAGGCAGGGCAATACAGTTACCTGCTGTGCAGATGGAGAAACTGAGGTTCAGGCCAGTGAATAGCAGAGGCAGGGTCTCCATCCAGGCTGTCTGGCCCCAGAGCCTTAATCGCCCATCCTGCCCTCTGCCAAGGGGGGCAGTGGTGAGCGAGGGGGTATGGGGCTCAGTACAAAATTAGGGGTACTGGCCCTGCTGGGATTCAAGAATGGGAAGTGCCTGGATGTGCTGGTGGCCTGCCAGCTGCCACCTGGGTTGGCCCACTATGTGGCCCTGAGTCACAGCCTTGTGTCCCGGGAAGCTGGCTGTGCCTCGGGCACCCGTGGGGCCTGAGTCACAGCAGAGCACACCCTGCCACCCTACCTACTTCCCACCTGGGCCCGGGGACAGCCAGGTCCTCCGAGCTGGTCCTTAGACAGGACCTCACATTTCTGCTTACTTTTGGGAGCAAGAGAGAGGCACCTATTTACAGCCCCAGAAGTCTTTTCTACCTCCTCTCATTAAGCTGCAACCCACCCTTCCAAACCAGCTGGGGATGGCTTAGCTGGCTGGTGAGTTTCTGAGCTTCCCGTCACTGGGAGCATTCAAGGCAGGCTAGCTTGTCAAGGGTGCTGAGGAGTGTTTCTGCCCCAGCTGGGGCCCAGTGCTGGAGTCTGTGACTCCCAACACCCTAAACTTTATTCACATGCTTATTGTTGAATAACGACTGTGAGCAAATGGTACAAAAGGATGTGGACTAAAAAGTCTTGGCCCTCCCTGACCCCCAGTCTTCAACTTTCCTTACCCAGAAAAGCCTCCATTAATTGATTTTTCTTCCAGAACTAATTCATGTGCATAAAAATAAAGGTATATGTCTTCTCTTCCCTCCTTCTTTCCCACACAAATGGTAGCCGACACATTTTATGCCCTATTCTGCCTCTTTTATTTTTGTTTTATTTGTAACTTATCTTGGAGACGGTTCCAGATCAACACACACATTCTTCTTACCTTGCCACATGGTATTCCTTTTAGTTTTGAAAACAATCTATATAACACATTTGATTAAAGGGCTTTTAAATTCTGAATTCTGGTTTTCTTTTTGGGCGGGGGGTTCTGTACTGTCTTTCATTCTGGTGGTGGCCTGAGAGAAATTTCCAAGTTTGACTGGAATTATAAGCTTTTCCTATGTCTGTGGGGATTTTGGTTGATATTATAAAAGGAAGAAAAGAAGGAGAGCGAGAGAGCACCTTTTACCCACATCCCTCCATGCCGGGCACTGGTGATCTAATGATGAATCCCTTAGGTTGTGGAAGGAGGTGCCCATGTGTGGTGCTAGGGAGCCCAGAAGTGAGGACTTCGTGTGTGTGTGTGTGTGTGTGTGTGTGTGTGTGTGTAAGGGATGGATCCTCAAGGAGGGACTATTTAAGTGGGGTCTTACAGGATGCATAGGAGTTCACAATGGAGATGAGCCTACTAGGTAAAGGGGAGAGCATGAAGAATAGAGTACTTGGTAGATGCAGAAACAACTACCAGCTTCCATTTATTGAGCACCTACTATGTGCCAGGTATTATGCTCTGTGCTTTACAAATCATTGCTGCATTTAAACTCCCCACAGTTCTAGGTTGTCACCCCCATTCTACAGAAGGAAACTGAGGTATAGAGAAGCACAGTAACTTGCTGATGGCCACACAGCTACAAGCATTGGAGCCTGGATTTGAACCAAGCAGTCTGAGCTCTTGGCCATTCTAATATTCCACGAAGGTAAAGGGATAGCTAGCTGGTGAGGCCCTGAGTGTGAGACCTTAACCTCGTGACCTTCTCAGCTCAGGTCCCACCCTGCTCAGAGGTCCTCAGTAGTTCCCCATGGCTCCACGACTCACTGGCCTGAGCCACCTCGGCCAGTGTGGACGCGTTGGGCAGCACCAGGCCTCCCTCGGTCTGGCCAGGTGTGCTGGGTGCAGTAGGCGTACCTAACTGTCAGTAATTAGGGAGCAAGGGAGTAATTGTGGAGGCACATACCCTGGTCGGTCCCCACTGGTGGGTTTTGGATGTGGCTAGAAATGGAACATGACCTTGAGGTCTTGGCACCTCCAGGCCTCAGGGCTTTGTCTCAGGTGCAGCTCTGGTTGGCACTTTGGCCCAGCCCCTCTAGGATCCTAGGAGGAAAGAGTGTGAGCAGACCCTGAGCCCAGAGAACTGTCCCCCATGTGTCCTAGTGGGCACTAGGCCTGGGGCTTTTAAAATTTCACTGACCCTGCAATGTGGGAATTCCATTACCCCATTTTGCAGATGAGAAAAAGGAGGTTCAGAGAGGTGAAGTGACTTGTCTAAGACCACACAGCAAATAAAGGGCAGAGCCGGGACATGAATCTAGACCTCGGGTTTGGTTTTTAACCACCCCACACTCCTGCCCCCGCCCACCCCATTCAAGAGGGTTTCCCAGTCTGTCCCTGGGCAGGAGCTGAATTCCTTTCTTTCTCACCTGGTCTTTAGGAAAGGCACAACCAGCCCGCTGCCCTGGGGAGCTTGAATGCCGCACTCAGGGACTCAGTATCCGGGGGAGACCTGTGGATGGCCTGTGCTGCTCCCCCCCCCCCCGCCCCCCCCCCCCCCACAACATTAAGACGCAGGGCCCACGTTCCCTCCTTGCTTCTCCCAGAAGTGAGAGAATAATAGTCGGTTCAAATGTCAGGCCTGCTATGCTGCCTGTGGGGAGACTGGTTGAGCAGGTCTGGGGGAGGGACGGAGGGAGGAAATTATTAATAATTACAAAGCGACCAGCCCGGCTGCAGGCCTTGAGATGTGTCTGTGTGTGTCTTCGGAGGTGTGGGGTTGGGGGTGCTAGTCTGAGGGACCCTGCCCTGGCGTAGGGAGCAGCCTAGGGATCAGCTGTAGCTTCCCAGGGGCCTGTGTGGGTGGGGGAGGCGATGGGGAGCAGTCAGCCTCCCTGAGTTGAGGCACACCTTGGCCTCCCTGCCTCCCATCGATCTGGGTAAGGAGGGATCTGCCAACATCCAGGGGAGAAAGGAAAGGACTTACTGTGTCCCTTCAGAAGGCGTCTCACTATGTGCCGGATTCAATTCTCACAACAAGCAGTCGGGGCTGCCACTGTTATTATCGCCAGTTGACAGTTGACAGAGGCACAGAGGGGTTAAGTCAGGATTTGAACTCAGGATGTTGGATTGCAGCTAGACTGCCTGTCTTGGCATCTCCACACTGTGCTGGGGGTGGAGGGGTCCCCCTTCCCTGGAAAAGGCCCTCGCCCGCTCCCCCAATATCAGCATGATTCCTGATGCCACACGCATCAGAGAGTTGGTCTGAAGCTTCTCTGAACCTAAGTCTCTTCACCTGTAGAATGGGAACCAGAGTTCCTTCCTCCAGGGTCATGGGTGGCCAATGAGGAGAGGCGGGAAGGAGGTGAAGGGTAGGCTTACCACCTGCCCACCATCGGTTCCCTTCCAGACCGGTCCCGATCCCGGGACTGCCTCTCCACCACATCCTTTCTTTCCTCCTGTCTCCAGCGCCTGCTGTGAGGTCTGCCTGACAGCCATGACCACAAGCAGCTCTCTGCTGAGTCTTCCTTGACCCCTGGGGTGCTGAACAGAGCTGGCTCCCCAGCTGGGCTTTGGGAAAATCTGAAACATCTTGCGAGGGATCAGTTTATGCTTTAGCAGGAAAATGGCTTGCATGGTGGAACTGGAGGCAGAGTTTTGGGGAACAGATAGTGGGGATTCTAGGAGCAGAAAGTGAACCTCTGGGATTGGAGCAGCTACCACCTATGGCAGAGGCACGCCCGGATCGCGTGCCACCAAGCCCCAGGACCGGCTGCATCTGTGGGGGACCTCTGGGGCGTCCCCCTCCTTGGCCTGCTCCCATGGGCCGATAAGACCCAGCCTCGGAGGAGGCGGCGGCCCCGTAATTACAGCCCTCGGTGGTGGAGGGCAGGCGAGTCATGAGGTGGGGGTGACTCAGAGGATTGCTCCAGAGGAGGGCGGGGGTGGGGGCCGCCCGTCTGCCCCTCACTGGGCTGGCTTAAGGAGGGCCCTGCAGGGCCATTGGGTGTGGCCAGGCCAGGGTCTCTCCCCTGGGCCCGTGATCCAGGCCCCTGTCACTCGGCATCCTTGGGGATTGGCATTACGTAGGGAGCTGAGATGGTCTGGGTTTTCCCCTTGCTCAGTCCCGGACATGGGCTTTTGGGAAGCAGGAATCGGGCTCGGAGGCACTGGTCCGTGGAATTGGATTGGAGGCAGCAGGCTCACAGCCTTGCAGATTTGAGAGAGAGAGAGAGAGAGAGAGAGAGAGA
>NW_017731404.1:1546457-1581158 GCF_001890085.2 Hipposideros armiger
GAGAGAGAGAGAGAGAGAGAGAGAGAGAGAAACCTCAGTCAAGTGTGGACTCAGAGAACCAGCAGATGGCGGTTTCTAGAACCATGTATTTCCAGGTTCAGATGGCGGTTTCTAGAACCATGTATTTCCAGGTTCAAGGATTCAGGGGCTAGCGGATTTGTAGAATTACATTTATAGGATCAGGGACTCCGTTACAATTGGTTCTAGAGAATCCATACACCCAAGAAGTGAGAGATTTTAAAAATAACACAGCAGCTGAAGAGTTTAGGGGCAAATTATCTTGGTGTTTTCAACTTGCTCCCTCATGGGTCAGAAAGAAAAAACAAGAGAAGAAAATAAAAGTATAACTATTCATCTCTCTCATTCTATCCAGCGAGAGGGAAAACACACAAAGCAAAAAATCAGGAACTGGTGAATTGAGGCGTTCATTGTACTTGTTTTTTTTTTTTTTGACTTACTATGGTTTGAAATTCATCACAATAAAAAATTAGGAAAAAAACTAGAAAGGGAAATATAAATATAAACCACAGCATACTAGACTGTACAATTTGGTGATCTATAAAATCATGACTTTCTCATCTCTGCCTCCCTAATTCTCTTATAATGTGTTTATTGTATCTTTTATTTACACACTATGCAGAGCACCTACCGCCGGCCAGGGTCTGTTTTAGGGCTCTACAAACACCAACTCACTTCAACAGCCCTATTAGGTGGGTGCTGTTAGGACTGTCACTCCACAGACGATGACACTGAGGCACAGATGGGGGGAGTACCTTGCTCAAATTGTGTTCAGTGTGTCCTGTGCTCGACTCTGGAAAAGAGCAGCGAACAGGACAGACATTGTCCCTGCCCTGGGGGAACTTGGCAGGGGAGACAAATAATAAACAGATGAGTAAGATTGTCAGAAGTGCAAGGAGCAAATTAAGCTGCCTTGATGGAGGGCAAGGAGTGAGAGGAGGCCCCTCTGAAGAGGTGCCGTTTGAGCTGAGACCTAAGGGGGAGAAGTAGGTGCTCTGGGCACAATGCCTGCTGTTCGCAGGGGCTGTGTCGTCTGCCCCGAGTGCCTTCCTTTCTGCTTCTCTGAGCTGAATTCCCACTCAATGCTCCAGGCCCAGCTGGGCAGGCCACTCCTCGGAGCGGGGGTGGGAGGCAGACTGGGGGATCCCCTGATTCAAGGGAAACTTGTCCTGTTCCCCACCATCTTCTCTTTCCTCCCTGTTCCCAGACCGACTTTGAATGTGGGGAGCCTTCATTAGAATTAGCAGCACCACCCTCCTGTCAGAGATGGAGGTCCAGAGACGTGAAGACACTTGCCCAAGGACACACAGCTAGCAAGTGTTCAGGGAGGTTATCTGCAGTAGGGACTTATAGTGACTTTTGGCTATTGTTTACCTGGCCATCTCCCTGCCCACCGTGGGGGCCTGCCCAGGGCAGGCTCTGGGAGCCAAGGTTAGTTGTATACCAAGCATCACTCAGCTCCAGGCCTGAGCAGCTTGGAGAGGGCTTGTGGGATGATCTGACCTTTGCCAGGCTGACAGCATGAAACTGAGCAAGGGGCTAGGCCAGGGCCCCAAGACTTAGCTGTACCCCGAAGGGAAGGTAGGTGGAGACCTGAGCCCTTGGCCTCCCAGAGGCACCCTGTGCCCACTGCCACCCTCGATGCCCCAGTAAACCTCAGGAGCCCACTTGGGGCAGCTTGCCCATATCACCTACCCCTGAACTAGTCCACACTCTTCTCCCCAAGCCGGTTCCTGGCACCGACTGGCACAAGGCCAGGCTGTTTGCACACCCGGCTCCTATCTTGGCCCCAGGGGCTCCACCAGGCGGTGGGGACAGGGAGGTGCTGAGGAGGGGTGCTGCCTTAGACAAGGGGTGCATATGTGCATGGGGGGCAGGGCTCGGCCCCCTCCCGTATCTCTCTCACTGGGGAACCTGGTGGGGTGGAAGACGCTCAAACACTGGATTCCCCCCAACTGTGTTCATGGCCAGCCCCATCTTTTGAGGCTCTGAAGCCTGGGCACCTTGGTCTTCTCATCTGCAAAATGGAGCCCATAAAAGCACCTGCTCCAGGGATGAACTAGTAGCATAGTGGCTGGCACATAGCAGCTGCTCAATAAAAGCCAGCTGTTCTAGCTGCAGACTAGGCCGCCGCTCAGGGTTTCTGTGGGTCTAATTTCATTTCACCAGGATTTACCGAGACCTTACTATGTGTCTGGGGTCACATCACAGAATGTTGGGGTCACATCACAGAACAAAACAGACAAAATCCCTGCCCTCGGACAGACAGAGAATGAACAGGTAAGCAGACAGCATCATTTCGGACCATGGTAAAGGCTCAGAAGGAGATAAGCAGGGAGGGGTGATGGCGAGCGACCAGGGACTTCTTTAAATAGGGTGGCTGGAGAGGGCCTTCCTGAGAAACAGCTGTGACCTAAAAGGGGTGCTGAAGGTGAAGGGGGCAGCAAAGGCAGGGGCTCTGAGGTGGGAGCGAGGTAGGTGGGTTCCAGGAGCAGCTCGGGGGCCACTGTGGCTGGAACAGGGTAAGTGCCGGGTGGGCGAGGATCGGAGACAGGGGCCCCGGAAGGCGGATGCAAGCAGGATGAGGAATTCGCATTTCATTCCAATGGTGATTATTATTAACAAAGACCCAAGTTATGAGTGACTACAATATACAAAGTGCAAACTCATGGTGATTCACTTTCCACCCAGGGCTTGGGCACTTGGGATCCAGCACCTCAAACAAAAGCAACCCCCCACTCCCCTGCCTTTCTTTTATAAAGAAATACAAAGGTAACAGGTCATTGTCCTCTGTTAGGTACAAACGCAGCGTGTTAGACGGGAATGTGAGTTTTTTAGCTGCGACTGTGGACTTCAGTGCTTGTTGGAAGAGCAAGGTGGGCTGGGGAGGGGCCGTCACACCACCAGCCCTGGTTTCAACAGCATCGTGTCAGTTGGGGAAGGGTTGGGTGATCAGCTGGTCCAACCCCCTGACTCTCAGACGAGGAACCTGAGGTCCAGACTAGGGGAAGTGAGTGGCCAAAGGTGACACTATGAGTCAGAGGCAGATGCAGGACTTGAACCCAAACCCCCTGACTTCCAACCCAGACTTTCTGAGAAATGGGTGTCTTGCCATGTGCTTCCGCTTTGCGCTTTCCTCCCAGACAGAGTCAGCTGCCCTCTGGGGCAGGGAGGGGGCCTGGGGCAAGGGTCGAGAGGTTGGGGGCCCATCGCTTATTCGACCGCCGCCGTGTTGAACCAGAGAATTCTCTGTTGTGGGGGCTGTCTTGGTGGAGCCTTCAGACCACCGCTTTGATGATGGACCCCTGTCTGGAGATGCCTCTCGACATCGTAGAATTCATACAATTCGAAAAAAGGGAAGGAAGAAAGACTTTTCACCCCAAGTTAGTAATGACTCTTGAGGGTTCAACCCCATGATGGCAATTGCTTGGTGTCTAGGTAAACGGCAGGCATCAAAATAGATTGAATTCACTGCAGGATGACTCCCATGTAAGACGGACGGGTACTTTGGCTCCAGACCCAATTTACACACAGAAGAAGTTTCACAAGGGCCACTTCCCATCAACCTAGTGATGGCCGTGCTGTGATCTGGAAACCTGAGGTCCGGAAGTCACAGAATGGATGGCAGAACCAGAAAGATTCCAATGTCCAAGATGGGTCAGCCAAGTTCGGAAAAAGCCGTTCCGTGCACTGTAAGAGTGTGGAACAAAGCCTATTGGAAAAAGTATCTAGTTTTTAAAAACTGATTTTATTTTTTAGAATAGTTTCAGATTTGTGGAAAAATGAAAAAGATAGCCCCCGACACCCAGTTTCTCCTACGATTCATGCCTTAATATTCGGATGGTACATTTGTTACCGTTAATGCACTGGTGTTCATGCATTTTTATGAACTAACGTCCATCGTTGACTCAGATTGCCTTAGTTTTTACTGAGTGTCCCCTGTCTGTCCCAGGATCCCATTCAGGATTTCACATTGCATTTAGTTGAAATGTCCCTTTAGGTGCCTCTTGGCTGTGACAGTTTCTTAGACTTTCCTTGTTTTCAGTGACCTTGACAGTTATAAGAAGGACTCGGTCAGGCGTTTGTTTCCTAGGCTGCTCCTCTGTTGGGAGAATTTGTTTGATGTTTTTCTCATGGTTAGACTGATGTATGGGCTTTGGGGAGGGAAGCTCTCAGAAGTAAAGCGTCATTTTTATCACATCACATCAACGGGATGTTCTATCAACATAACTTAGCACTATGATGTTGACCTTGGTCACCCGGCTCAGGTAGCGTTTGTCAGGTTTCCCCACTGGAAAGTTACTCTTTCACCCCCTTTCCATACTGTCCTCTCTGGATGGAAGTCACTCTGTGTAGCCTCAACCTGAGGAGTAGAGAATTATGCTCCCTACACAAATGATTTAGAGTTCTCCTGCATGGGACATTTGTCTGTTCTTCCCTATTTGTTTGTTTGTTTGTTTGTTTATTCAATCTTTTACATCTATCAGTATGGACTCATGGATATTTATTTACACTTTGGGTTATAATTCAGTACAACTTAATTTTATTGCTCAAATTGTTCCAACTTTGACCATTGGGAGGTCTTTCAGTTGGCGTCCTTGCCTCTTGACATACCCCCATCAGTATAGGTTTTTTTCTTCCTCCCTTCCCCTCTCTCTCTCTCTCTCTCTCTCTCTCTCTCTCTCTCTCTCTCTCTTTCTCTCTCTCTCTCTCTGTCTGTCTTCCTCTCTCTCTTTCTTTCTCTCTTTTGCTCCCTCCCTTTTTTCTTTTCTTCTTTTTCTCTCTCCTGCCCTCCTCCCCACGTTCTACTTTCTTAGTATCGTCACTACACGATACTTCAGGCTCACGTTGTATAGTCCTTGCCCCATCTTAGAATCCGCCATTTCTCCACGGAGCCCTGGTTCCTTTTACTGGAAAATGGTATTAGAAACCAAGATCTGAGTGTCAGGTGCACCCACTGCTAGTGGGTGGCATCCCTTGTAGGCCTTCTCAGCTGACAGCAAAGAAATACTGGGTTGTCGGAAAAGTCATGACGCATTTTTGCAATGAAAAACATAGACAAAATACATCATGACTTTTCCGACAGCCCAATATGTGTGTGTGTGTGTGTGTACTTGTCTATATCAACCCACGTATATGCCCATGTCTATAAATATATATTATATAACCATCTACAGCTATATTTAGCAAAACATGAGTTCATGCTGCTGTCTCCAGAATCCGTTATTTTTATAATGTGATTTGAAATAATTTTGTGCCACTGTATTGATAACCGTAATTACCCCTACCACTTAACTGTTTATTAAGTGGTCAGCACTTTCTAAGCGTTTAACTGCATTATCTTATTTAAGCTGCATGATAGCCCCAGACCCGCTTACCCGCCTTAATCCCATTTTATAGATGAGAAAATGTCAGCACAGAGAGAAGTTAAGTATCTTGCCCAAAGTCTCCCTGCTAGTAAGTGGTGAAGTAGGTTTCAAACTCAGGCTCAGTCATATCAAACATTAAAATGCATCTCCACCTTGCATTAAATAGAATTTATAGGCAACTAAAAATAAAACAAAACAAAACAGAACATCTTGGCCTTGCAGTTGACTGGTTGATAGACTATTACGAGTCTTTTTCAGAGACATTTAACTTAAATGACATGGTTTCCTTTGAAGCTAATACATTTGTGTTTTAGATTTGACATGTTCTGCTAGAGGATGTTGTCTCTAACGACCAATGGCCGACAGAGCTCAGGCGTGTGCTGGTACCAGTCCATCCAGCCACCACACTTGGTCATTCTCACACCTCCCTCCAGCTGGTCCCTTGGGAAATTTGTGGGGACACAGTCTTCTGGGAAACATATTCAAGGCAGCTCAGATCCCAGGGGAATGGAAGGGAAGTGGGTGGAGGGAGGGGACAGGTGGCCTTGGTGCCCTCCCTGCCCCAGGTGTTCCTGGTGTCACTCAGATCTGAGCTACTGGGCTTCCTCCGTGGGGAGTCTTGGAGGAGCCCGCCTGGATCCTCTGCGTGGTGGTGGAGGGCAGTAGGGCTCCGCCTGCTTTTCCTCACAGAAGGCCTCCTCTTCTCAGGCTGGCCACACACCCCTGGGGCCCAAGGCCAGCCTCATTCCACCTCCTCCCGGAAGCCTTCTCTGCCTGTCCCGCCCTCGACGATCTCCCTGTTCCCAGAAATCCCAAATCTTAGGCCAACGGTCTCAAACTAGCGACCCTCACATGTACTGGATTTAACTTGCACAGTGTTTTCTAAAATTTTGATTTGATAGCTAGCATTGAAGAGCAAGAGATTTCACGTGAAAATGTGGCCATCCAATTTCTCTCACAAACGTTGGCAGCCTGACAGGCCTAGGCTCCCATTCTACCAGCCGGTTCATAGTAGGTTCTTGGTTGCCGTTGGCAGCATGAGTGGGCCGGGTGCTCCCACCTCGGAGTCCTGGCTTTGGAGGCAGACAGGCCTCACTTTCAGTGCAGCCTTGTCCCTTTCCTGGCTGTGGGACTTGGGAAACATCATTTCTCCTCACTTAGCCTCAGTTTCCTCATCTGGAAAATGTGCTTGAAATAAAACCTCCCTGACTGGGTTGTTGTGAGGATGAAATGAACTAAGACAAGGGGCGGCCTTAGGACAGGACAGGCGCTCTGGAAAGCTGGATAAATATTTCCTTCTCTTTCTTGATTTCCTTCTTTGTGTTCTTTGCTTTGGTACCTCTCTCAGTTTCTAATGGTTCCACTATCCATCTATTCATTCCACAGATGCCTGCCGTGTACCAGACACATGTGAGACCCAGGTGTGGCCCTTAGAGAACGCCGCTTCCTGGTCTAGCTGAGAACAGAAGTAGTTCACTCACTTATTCGTGATTCAGCTGTACAAGTGTTCCTTGAACACCTCCCGTGTGCCAGGAGTTATCAGGACGCAGGATGTAGCAGGGAACAAAAGGAACAAAAGTCCCTGCCACAATGGAGCCGACATTCTAGTGGTGGCAGGCAGACAACTTAATGTCAGGTGGCACTAGAGGTCTGTGAAGGAGAATTGTAGGCGTGTTGGAGGGGCTGCTGCTTGGTCGGAAAGGCTTCTCTGCGAGCAGGGAGGGCGCGAGCCGCGTGGCTGGCTCCCTGACGTAAGAACATTCCAGACAGAGGGAACAGCAAGTGCAAAGGCCCTGAGGCAGGAACAGGCCTGGGCCTGGAGTGTTTGAAGGGCCAGTACAACTGGAGGAGAATGAGTTATTTATTTCCATAATGTTAGAATTCCTCCCTCTCATTATCATCATCATCATTACTTTTTTTTTACAATGAGTCTCTTAATTTTTAACCCAAATACACAATGACAATTTATAAAAATAGAAATAATATCTGGGAAGCTCTTGGCATGTTGTCGGTATGCAGGGGCCGTGACTGCTATTATTATTTGTTTTTCTCGTGTCTGGTAGGAATGAATCACTGATTTTTAATGTTTCCTAAAGAGGCGATGGACCCTTGTGCCCTTGTCCCATTTCATGTTGAATCGACACACTCATGCACTGTAAGATGGTCACCACCATGGCGTGAGCTGACACCTCCGGGGGAGGGCCTGTCTGCCACCCCATCGTTCTGAAGGTTTCTGGAAGGCGAGTGTAGGAGGTGTATGTGTGTCCTCCTCCCCTCCCCTGCCCTTCTCTCTTTTCTTTCCCATCTGCAAACTCTTCGGCAGGAGGCAGCGCCCAGACTGGCGGGAAGCCTTGTTTCTGGGCCATTGAGAACGTGCGAGTTCTCTGGAGTCTGCGATGAGGAGCCGCCAGGGGTCAGCTCATTGAATCAGAAAGGGGAGGTGGTGGGAGGGTGGTCCACGAAGTGCTTGAGGATGAGAGTCTTAAAACAGGGCCCTGGTTCCAACGGCAGTCCTCTCGCTGTCTCCAGGGCAGAGCTTCTGAGTCCTCCTTGGCGTCTCCCCGCCTCCCCAGTTGCTGCCTAATCCACCCCCTCATCTGCCCTGACCACTGCGGTCACCTCCTCCCGGGGCACCCTGTTTCCACCCTGGGCCCATCAGCCAGTTCTCACACGCAACCAGAGGAGTCCCTTAGAACGAAGTCAGCCCGTGCCCCTCCCCTGCTCAGAGCCCTTCCAAGGCCTGGCATGATGGCACCCCATCACTGCTCTGACCTCCCTCCCCCTGCCCCTGGCTCTGTGACCCCTACACCCGCCCCATATACATAGCTGTTTCTCCCCCTCCTCTCTCAGGGTCAGTCCAGCTTCTAGCAGCCTGTCCCACGCACCCTTTGGGAGTGGGGCCTCCGATGGCACCTGCTCACGGTTCCCTCCCTCCACCCTCCAAGCCCCTTCTCACTGTTTGGAGAAACACATTCATGGGTCTGCTCACTTGAGAACACCCCTGTGCCCTCAGGAGGCCAGCCCCAGGAAGGAGGGCTGGGGCTGGGGGCTGTGCCCCAGCGCCTGGAGCAGTGTTGACATGCAGTATGCAGTAAGCGCTCAATGTGTGCTTGGTAAATGAATGCGCATGAGTGATTTAAAATCAGACCTTGGAATCTTTGCAAAGTTCTGAAAATTCCAGCCAATGGAGAGGCATTGAGATTCAGCTGGGTCTGGGCCCTACCTGCCCACCCAGAGGAGTTCTCTCTCTCTCTCTCTCTCTCTCTCTCTCTCTCTCTCTCTCTCTCTCTCCCCGCCCCCTCCTCTTTTCCTGCCCTCCTTCTGTCTCTCTGCGTGTTCCTTTTCGTCACTGTCTGATTGCGTTTTCGTCCCTGTCTTTCTCTGTATCTGTCTGTCTTCTGTCTGCCTTTTCTTCCCGCGTCCCTCTCCTCCCCTCCTCTCTTCCCTCTTTCTCGCTCCTTCTCTGTGTGCCTCTGTCCTCGCTCTCTCTTTCTGTATCTCTCTCTGTCTCTCCGTTAGTCTCTTCTCTCTGGCATCCCCTCCTCTCGCCTCCACGGGGACCGTTGGCCAGCTCCTGCTGTAGAACACTTTTCTGCCTCTCCAGCTGCCAACTGCCCCACAAAGGGGCCCCCTCCAAGTGTGACAAAGTCAGTCCTGCGAGGAGCAGGCCGGGGGCCAGGGAGGCTGGCGCTGGGCGTGGAAATGCTCAGCAGCCTTTTTGTGGCGTGATAACCTCTCTGCTCTCCAGGCCCCACTCTCCTTGTCTCTCCAAAGAGAATCATAGTTTCTGGGACTTCTTTATTTCTCGTCCAAATATGCTTATTTTTTTATTGGCTCATGGTGAAGCTCAGAGAAGTTTAGGGGTGGGGGAACTTCACCAACGCAACATCCACGGCAGCAGAAGCAATCCTTGCCAGGGGCTGACCATGTGTGGGGCCAGGCTGGGTGTGTTGCCTGGCTTAGGCCACTGTCTGCCCTGGGCTCTGCACGCAGGGCTCTTTCTGCCCAACCAAGCCTCCTTTCAGAAACGTGAACTCACTAGGCTGCCTCTAGTCTCAGGGCCTTGGCAAGTGCTGTTCCCTCTGTTTGGGATGCTCTTCCTTCTCTCCGTGGCCTAGTTAAACTTCTACTTATTCTGATTCTGGCTCCAACACCACCTCCACCAGGAAGCCCTCCCTGATGATACCTCCACAAGTCCGGTCACACCGTTAAACGCCTTCTGTCACTTACTATGGTTGTACTTACTTTATTTGCTCTCAGCCCCCTACCCCATCATCTGAGCTTAGGTCTCCCCCAGAGGGAAGTTGGGAGGCCCAGGCCCATGAGTCAGCAAAGTTCTTCTTCCCTTCTTGTCACTTTCTCTGGGGAGGTTGGGAGCTGGCTTCCTCCAAGGGGGACTAAATTCAGGGCCTCTCCCCCACCCCCAGACTAGTCATTGAACACCAGACAGCTTCTCTTCATCTCCATGACAACCCCTCCCTGCCTGAGCCACCACTAACAAGCTCTCCTGCCCCCACTCCCCCACTTGAAGAAGCCAGAGGAAGCTTTTCAAAACCCAGGTTTAACCTCCAATCTGCCTTGTTCCATGTTCCACGTGCCTTGTTCCATGGCCCCCTGTTACTCTCAGGATGAAGTCCAGCCTCCTCAGTTGGGCTGTCAGCCCTCTGCGTCCTGACCCTGCCTCTCCCGTCCTGCCGCAGCGACACCTTAACCTTACTCCTCGCAGCTCCCTCCCTCCAGGTCTTTGATCTTGCTATTCCCTCCGAACACGTTCCCCCAAATGGATGAAAGCCTCAGAGCTCACTCACTCTCTCCCTCCCTCCCTCCATCAGGTCTTTGCCCAAATGTCACTGGTCCCAGCGAGGACTTTCTTGTCTGCCCTATTAAAACAGTAACCTCCCCACCACCCTTCTCTTCCCTCCCTCCTTTATTCCTGCATCTAACCTTGGCCTCCGGGACCAGGACACACAGGTTACTGGTCTTATTTCTGGTCTGTCCTTCCCACTAGAATGCCAGCCCCCAAAGGGCAGGAACCTGGGTCAGTACTGTCCCCTGCTGTATCCCCAGCAAGGAGTAGGCCCAGGGCTATGTGGCTTTGGTGTCAGACAAGCCTGTGGAGTTCGGGCTCAGTCACTTCCTGGCTTTTTCCTTTCTGGGCCTCACTTTCCTCATCTGGAAAATGGGAGAAAGCATAGAATTGGAATAAGAATGAAATAAAATACTGCGTGTGAAGTGCTTACAGGTGCCTAGAAACCAAAAGGAAAGGAAATAACAAAAGAACCAACATGAAAACGCATCAGTCATCATTTTGGGGCCATGGGCGACTCCAATTCTGCTCTGTCCGCACTGTGGACTATTATGCGGCTGTTAAAAAGAATGGTTCACAGTTTTCCCAGGGACCTGGTGTGGTTAATCTTTCTTGTTTGTTTCTTTGTTTTTTAAACATTCTTAATTAGGCTACATGAACTTCGAAAATATTACACGAATTGGAAGAAACTAGACACAAAGGGCCATGTATTGTATGATTCCATTTACATGAAATATACAGCATAGATACACCCATAGGGACTGAAAGCAGATTAGTAGTTGCCAGGGCCTGGGGGGGGACGGGGCTGAGAAGTGAGTCGTCCACTGGGCAGCATGTGTCAGCACCTCCTTCCTTTTTATGGCCAAATAATGTTCTATTGTGTAGATAGACCGCATGATGTTCATCCATTCATCTGTTGATGGACATTGAGGTTGTTTTCACCTTTCGGCGGTTGTGAACAATGCTGCTCTGAACGTTTGAGTACAAGTTCTTGTCTTGTGTGGGCATTCTTGACTAAGAAAAGCAAGATGCTGAAAAGGGTGTAAAACGTGATCCTGATTTGTAAGCGGAATGACAGATAAAGAAACCCCTTGTCCAGGCATAATCTATATAGGATTTTCACGCTTACAGAAAAATATGTAAGAACCCATTCTCAACTGTCAGCAGTCGGAGAGAGAAGGCTTTTTTTTTTTTTTTTTTTTTGCAGAAAGGGAAAAGCGAAAAAACAAGGCCAGGCGCCAACTCAAAACAGCGCACACAAAATGATTTCATTTAGGCATGTGTGACAAGCTACAGATTGAGTCATTGTGTATGTAGAAGTATAAGAAAAAAACAAAACACACCAAAACAAAACCCCCAGAACTAGTCTCTGCAAAAAGGTCTGGACAAGGCCTGGTCAGATGGGGAAACTGAGGCTGGAAGAGAGGCGGGACCGCCCAGGAATGAGTGTTCTCCGCGGTGCCCCATCCCCAGTTGTGGCGTCCCTTTGGGCCCTTCTACCATGATCCCCCATGTGGTTCTAGTTTCCTGCAGGGAGGTGTGAGCCAACAGGAAAGGTGGGAAGGGGCCCAGGAGGAGGGAGACGTGGGTGAGTATGACTGAAGGCTGGGAGGTGGACCACATGACCTTCCCTGATCTCAGGGCCCTCACCCAGGATTCTCCATGGGCTGGGCCTCCTGCTGCTGAGAGAGCTCTCTCTCTCTGCTGTCTCCTCTTTCCTTTAGGAAATATTTCAACCACCCAGAATATCATAAGAGATGGTCCAATGAGCCCCAGATCCCCGTTACCTGGCTTTGTCTAATCTTAACGTTTTGCCACAGTTATTTCAGATCTATAGCAGGGTGTGGCAGGAAGCAGACCCCTCTCAAACAAGGGTACTTTGGTGACCTCAAGGAGAGCTTACTAAAGGGACTCTTTTCAAGGAGCAGGCAGGGCTAAGGGAGCCAGTGAGGAGAGGTGCAGGGTGGGCTGCTGTCAGCAGGCCGCAGACATGTACAGCGATGGGGTGCATGGAGAGAGCCCTGGCAGGAGCCGAGACCCTCAGAGAGGACATCTCAAGCCTGGGGGACACAGCAGGCAGGGAGCTGTCCCATTTTTCTTCTATGCTCCCATCTCTGGCTGCACTCGATTCTGGGAACCTCACAGGAAGCTGAGAGCAGGGTTGGTGGCCTCCACACAGGCCAGCTTCCCAGGCACAGAGCAGGGCAGGGAAGGTGGGGATTTGGAAGGAACAGAAGAGGGCATGCCACCAATTTACAGCCATCTGGAGTGGCCGGGGAGCAACTCTGTGTGGTTCACATAGCTGACAGCCTGAACCCTCTCCCCAGCTCATTATATAGTTCCAGAGAGGAGCAGGGCTTTGTGCAAAACAGGGGCCGGAGCTGGACTTGAACCTGGAGCAGTTGTGGGGGAAATCTGAGCCTTAGCTGTGATGTCCTCTGCCCAGCGGTTCAGGATGCCTCCATCTCCACTCTGTGGAGTTCCCAGGAGGAGCCGCCTGCTGATAGGATGTTACTCCCCCAGAAGCTCCCTGGTGCTTGGGTCCCGCTGTCCTGGGCACCCTCGTGGGGAAAGGTCCTGATTCGCCCTGACCTGGGCTCTGTCAATGCCACCTGAATCAACTTGGACAATGATTTGACTCCCTAGGCCTCAGTGTCTCCATCTGGGTAATGGGCACAGTGTGAGCCCCTCCATGCAGTGAAGCCGTAAGGGTTTGACGAGGTGACCTACAAGAAGCCTAGGACCCAGGCACAGGAGGGTGCCCTGCTGGGTTTCTGATTTCCCCCGAGTCGCCTCCTGGGGGCCGGATCCCCAGTTGGAGGAAGGATGAGGCAGCCCTAGGGGCCCTGGGGGGCCTGGTCCCAGGACAATGCAGAGCATTGAGTTCATGCCAGCCCTAGTCTGGGGTTGGAAAAATAGGAGCGTAATCTGGGCAGGACTCAGACAAAGAGCTGGGGGCTGGGTTGGCTGAGGGGGCATCAGGTTACCCCCCACAGGCTGCAGCCACACTGGTTGCTCCCTCAGAGGCTCCGCTCATTCGTGGGGGTATTTTCCTTTCTCCAAAGATTATAATTAAACAAGCAGCCAGCGCCCCTTGCTGAGGCCTTGGCAGGCGGGTTTCTTTACAGGAAGAACTGTAGGGACAGGGGTTCGCAGGTCTGATGGGGCGTGTCACTGTGATAGCAATAGCAATAGGAGTAATAGTAACAGCCAGCCTGCAGGAGTGTTCCCAGCGGACCAGGCTGCAGGCAAACAAGTGTGTGTCTCCCTCCTCCCCGCAGCCCTGAGAGGCAGATCTGTGCCACCGCTGTTTCATAGATGGGCAAACTGAGGCTCTGAGACGCTGAAGACCCTGAGGCTGTTCCCTTCATTCCCTCAGCAGAGTGGGGGTTCAGGGGTGCAGGGTCTGGAATCACACAGGCCACCTCGCTTCCTTTCCTCGGCTTTCTCCTCTGGAAATGGGGACAACCTCAGTGCTCACCTCACTGAGTTGTTGTGAGATCCAGTGAGTGGGAGCGCAGTAAGGAGTCAGAAAATGTGTGTTCCCCTCCTTCCTTTTTTACCTGAACGAATAAAGGGCCAGGTTCTGCCTTTAAGGACTTTGCACCACTGATGCCCCATCCCCCACCCACCACCTCTTTCTCGGTGTGGTGAGAGGTAGGTGGGGGGAGGCTTCAGAGGCCCCAGACTGTAACAACACACCTGCTCCCACCTACAGGAAAGCACGGCTATTGTACCCATTTTGCAGATGCGGAAACTGAGGTTCCGAGAGGCATGAACCCATGTGTGGATACAGAGACCATGGCTGAGCAGGAGGTGCCTGAGGGAGGGTCCCAGCTTCCCAGGCCAGCACCCCCCAGTTGTCCCCTGCCTGTCAGTGTCCCTGGCCAGTACCCCAGCCTCTGTTTACCCAGCCTAACACCCCAGAGGCTGTCTCTTCCGCTTGCCCGGGAGGGAGTCTCTGGCGCCTTCACAATAGGATTCTCTGTCCCTGCAGCTGGTTTTCATTCAAGCCCTTTGTGCTGAAAATAAAATAATGAAAAGAAAACTTGGCTCCACCCCTCTCCTTTGCTTCCTGGGGAGAGAGGAGGATCCCAGCTTCTTTCCCTCACTTGGGGCCCAGAGAGGCCCGCAGCCCGCCCGAGGTCACACAGGAGGGTTGGAGCCAGGACCCTGGCCTTAGACTCCTTGTCCAGTGCTCTGCTCACGCCCCCACGCCACCCTCCTGTCTTCAGGGCCTGCTGCCCCCTCCCCGCCCCTGCGTTTGTTCTTCCTGGCTCTGTCCTTGAGCAGAGAAAGTGGGACCAACGTTCCCTAAAGCTTAGTACATGTTGGGCACTCTGCCATCCTCAGATGCACAGGATCCTTACTGCAGCCCTCTGAGGTCGTGTCACCCCATGTAGCAAATGAGGAGACTGAGGCTCAGAGAGAAGCGCCTAAGCTCAGAAAGCCGGGAAGTGGTAGAGCTGGGATTCGAACTTGTGCTCTCCCTGCTGGGTTGCTGCCACATCTGGCACCCTCTTTAGGGCCCTGTAGGGAGGCCGGAGCCCCGGAAGTGGCGGGGGATCCTGGAGGGAAGTAGGAGCCTCGGCAGGGCCAGGACCCTGGAGCTGAGCCAGACAGGAACAATGGGTCTTCAGAGATGGGGGTGGCCCAGGGTGGGGTGAGCTGGAGCCAGGAGCCACAGAGCCAGGTGGCGTGGGAGACTCTGCTCCCACCCCCTCTTCCGACTCCCGGGTCTGGACCTGGGGGCACTCCAGACACCTCAGCTTCCAAACCCGACAGATCTGGGATTCCAGCAGGAGACATGCGACAATAATGGCTAATAACTATATTTCATGCTGATCAAGCACTAACTACAGGCCAGGCATTGTGCCAACAGCCTTCCTGGGTGCTCACAAGCAGCCTAGGTGGTGGGGCTGTGACTAATACCCTTTTACAGATGTGCAGAGTGAGGCCCAAAGAGGTCTCTGGCACTTGTCGAGGGCCACTTAGGGACGAAGAACTTGGGAAAGTGGTCTTCAGAGAGTGAGCTGCCTGTCCCAGGAGGTATGCAACAGAGGTGGAGGGAACACAGTGGGGTCAGAGTAGGGACATGGTGGAGAGAGGGTGAGTCACTGAACACGGGGTCAGGAAGCAGGAGTTGGGGAGCATATGAGGCCTCCTGGGCTGTTGTGGGGATTAAACAAATGCATGGATACCCAGGATTGGACATGTTCCTGGCATATGAGAGTCGGTGCTCAATGAACGAGAACACCTCTCACGGAGCGCCCACTGTTCACAGAAACAGCAACTCACACTCATGGAGCCTGCCAGGCATCCAGGCCCCACGGCTGGATGGCTGTGAGTGCACAGTGCGTCTCAGTCACTTTGCTGAGTGCCCTCAGATCCTTGACACCCACAATACCTGCTGTTCTTATGCCTACTGGCAGATGAAGACCCGAGACCCAGAGGGTCCCAGGGGCGTGTGTGGGAGGTAATCAGCATGGCTGCCAGCACGAGCCGGTCGCTCTCCACTATGTGGCCTTGGGCAGCTGCCGACTTCCCTGGGCCTCATTTTCCTCGTCTGTAGCGTTAGGTGTGTTTATCCATGGCATCCTAGACTTCCAGGTGAGGGTTTAAACATCTGCAAAGCAATTCTTTTTTCTCCCAGGAGCTTGCTGCCCCCAGTGAAATTCTCTCTCAAAGACCGCTTTTCAGCCTTCTCACCCTTTCCCCTCTCTGCTCTCTCCCTTGTCTCAGGGTTCATTGCTATTTGATTCTTGTCCCAATGAGGCCATCGTCCGTGCCTGAAACAGTAAAGACATATAATGAAATCTCAGAACAAGCAAGTCCAATGTGGGGCGGTTCCAGGATTGGTTAGCTGGGTTTTAGGCTGGCATCGCTTCACATTTCTTTTCCTCATGGGTCCCAGTGGCTGCTGTGGCACCAGACATCACGTCCCATATGACCACATCCTAACCAGAAAGGGAAGGAGGTGGCCAAAAAAGGGACTTTTCTTGTCCAAACCTCACTCTCTTGTCAGGCAGGAAAACATTTCCCAAGCATCGCAGTCGACTTCTTCTGGTGTCCCACGGGACAATGGAGGCGTTCCGTGTCCACTTTTAAATCAGAAGGGAATTCCCATGGCTGACTTGGACCAATCAGGACTCGGCCTTTCCATTTCCCCAAAGAAATAATGGCTCTGCAGGGGACACAGCTGGGCCAGCCACGGTTCCATTCTCACTGACATCCCACCTTTAGGCTGCCTGCTGGGCTGCTGGGCCCGGCCTGTCCTCTTGGCCCCGCTCAGGCCGACTCCTCAACTTGAGCAGTCTCAAACCTCAGCTGCTGGCTCTGATTCTCCCCACTCCTCCCTTGTGTTCCTCCTCCAGCTTCACAAACTGGCCCTAAGGTGGGCGAAGCTTCCTTCATATGCCTTCGTCTGACTTCATGCCCAGTGAGCTCAGCTGCACGGGGTCTCTCATGCCTTTCCGAGAGTTCCCCAGACCCTGTCCTTGTCCCTTGGTGTCCCACAGGCCATGCGGACTGCCAGAGCCCAGCCTCTACCTTCTCCCGGGTCCCCCTCTTGCTCAGTTGCCCAAATCAGAGACACTGAGTGTCACTTAATTTCTCCCCACTGTGCCTTTCCCAACTCAGAAATGGCACCACTCCCCATCCAGTAGATCAGGCCTCAGACCCCCGAGTTGTTCTCGACTCCGCTCTCTCTAACTCCACATCGAATCCATCAGCTAACCCTGGGCCCCTGACACACCCTGCTCCTCTGCCGTCCCCCGGTCCCCCGTCACTCCCACTTCGCTGCTTCAGGCCTCCCTGCAGCAATTGGCGAGATCCTGTTAGAACCTCTGTCGGTTCATGCCGCCACCCTGCTCACAGCCCTCCCGTGGCTCCCACCTCCCTCTGGGAAGAGCAAAGTCCTCCCTCCACGGGCCTCGTAGGATTGGTCCCTGCACACCCTGCCTCCGCTCCCTTCCCTTCCACTGTCACCTCTGGCCGCCTTGACTAGCTCCTCCTTAAACAACACACCAAGCGACCCCCCTCAATCCCCCACCTTTGCTCTGGTCCCTCTGCCTGGAGCACTGTTCTGGATCTTTCCATGACCTGCTCCTTCTCCTTACGCAGGGCTGTGGTCCTCAGAGAGGCCTGCAAGACCATCCCCTGCAGTAGCCCCTCCATCATTCTCTACCCCGACCCTGATCTGTTTTTCTGCTGAGCACTTGTCATCCTCTCTCTTTCTATTTATTTATTCATTTGTTCAGTGTCTTGTGCCCATCCTGACCCCATCCTGAGGTGAGGTCCAGCAAGCGGGACTGTGTCTCATTCAGCACACAGTAGGCGCACAGAGCACTGAGCTTGGCGATAGTTTCGGCAGTTCCTCTCAGTGATACCGCCCATGGTTACATAACCCCGGCTGAGGGCTGACGGTCCCTCCCATTCCAGGGGCGCTGCCTGGACCTTGGGGTGGGAGTTGGGGAAGGGTCCCAGGCAGCGGGGAGAGGATCTCTGAGCCTTCACCTGCCAGGAACAAAAGGCCCCGGAGCCGGGACCATCATCACTGGGGTCTGGGAAGTGACACTGGGCAGGAATGGAATTTAGGAATTTCAGTCCGCCCTCCGTGCTCCCTTTGGGAACATCTTGTCCGATGGTTTTCATTTGTTTTCTCATTTCTGAGCTGTGGTACCCATTGTTCAACAGAAGACCCAGTGCGGTGGCCCACATCACCCAAGGCAAGCTCTGAAGCTGGCCCATAAGGTGGAAATCGACCACGGCCAAGTTCCCCTTGGGGATTCCACAGGAAGGACACAACCCTTTCCAACCAAGGCGGATGTTCGGGCTCCATAAACTCAGCCCACCAATCCCCCCAGCGTTGGGTCCCACCCAGGGGGAGGCCTGGCTTGTGTTTGTGGGCCACAGTGCAGGAACAGGGCTGACGCCGACGATGGGGGAACCACGAACCCACATCTCCCCCTCCTGGCGTTCCACCAGGAGATTGGCCCTTCTCTCTCTGAGACATTTGTATTTTTTGCTGAGCATGTGTAGTTGAATTCCTGTCAAAGTGCCTAAGTTGTGACAGCCCTGAATATAACACAGATAAGGAGGGAGGGCTGTTCTGGTTGATGTCTGGGGTGGAGGCCTCCTGGCCTTGACCTCTTCACCTCTTCTCTAGGGCGCCCATCCTTAGAATATGAGGCCCAGGGGAACCCAGTTCTGAAAGCCCACCGTTGAAGTTCATCCCTTTGGTTTCCATCCAGGAAAGTAAGGCTGTGAGAGGTGAGGGAGGTAGCACTTTGGGGACCAGGAGTAGGGTGGCTGAAACAGCCATCCTGGAGGAGGGGGTCTGGGCAGGGCAGGGCAGGGACAGGGCCCCAGGCCACAGCAGGATGTGGGAGGGGGCACCTGGAGGGCGTGACTTGTGTGTTACTCCATTCATTCTGCATTTACTCTTCATTGACTCAAAAATATTAATGAAGCACCTACTCTGTGCCAGGTGCTGGGGGGACAAGAACCCCTGCCCACAAGGAGCTCATAGCCCCGTGTGGGAGACAGACATTAACCTCATCACCCTCAGAAACGTCAGCTTGTGACTGACAAGTCCAAGGTGATTCGAGGGCCTGTAATGGGGCGGGAGGGTTGACGTGGTTGGGGAGGTCAGGAATGATTCCTGGAAGAACCCGAGCTGAGAACTGAAGTGTAAGCAGAGGCCAAGTAGATAAGGGGGGGAGGAACACATTTTCCAGCATGTGGGTACAGCATGTGCAAAGGCCGTGTGGCGGGACAGAGCAGAGCGAGTAGGCGACTCTACAAGACCATGTGGCTGGAGCTGGGAGGTGAGGGGTGAGCAGGGAGCAAGGGAGGCTGAGGCCTGGACTCCACCGGCTCCTTGGGGGGAGCAGCCTGGTGTTATGCTAAGGCCAGTGGGGAGCCTTGGGAGGGCCTGAGTAGGGAGATGGGGTCAGAAGGCACTTCTGCCCGCCTCCGCCTCCCCACCTGACTACTTGTCACACCCTGGCTTGGCATCTTTCATGGTCTCCACCACGCTTGAAGACCAACTCCTGAAGCTGCCGAGGGTTGAACCCACTTGTCAGATGAGGAAACTGAGTCTCTGGCTCTTCCCATGGCCCCACCCGCTTCCTCCTGCCCAGAGAAAAGAGGAACCTGGCACTGACACCCCGTGGTCAGCTGGGAAGAGTCTGGGCTGGGAATGGGGAGGGTGGGGCTCTTGGGGGCCTACACTCGGGATGGGCAGGGGCCCTGCTTCCGTTTAACCACAGCCCTGTGACATGCCCCAAAAGGGAAGCAGAGGCCGCCTGTCCTCATCCCTGTACCCTAGGGAGGGGACTAGGAATGTCCCGGGGGAGGGCTGGAGCCTGGGGAGGCGGCAAGCTTCCCCCTCAGGATGCAAGGCGAGGTTCTGGGAGAACTTTGGGGTCAGCTGAGCCCAGCTGGGCGACCTCGATCAAGCCCCATTGCTTTGGCTTCCTCCTCTGTCAAAAGAGGATCAGAACCTCTCGCCAGATTATTCTCAGGATTAGCACACAGTGGGGCCTTCCTGAATGGTTGGCTGATGGTTGCTGGTTGAATGAGCTAAAGGTGTTTGTCTTCCTGAAAGGAGTAGTCACTTAGATAAACAAAACAAAACAAAACAAAAAACCCATGTATTTGACATTCAACAAATATTTATTGAGCACCTACTGTGTTCCAGGCATTTTCCTCTATGTTGAGGAGACAACAATGAACAAACCAGACACAAACGCCTGCAAATGCCCCACCACCCTGCCTGGTCTGTGGCAGACATCACTAATCAATCGTTTTCCCCTCTGGAATCAGAATTTCCCCTGAGTGCTGCACTGCCTGGGAGCTGGCTCACTAGGAAGACCAATCTGTCATTCCCAAGGAGGGACAGTGAATGGGGACTTGGAAGATCCCCGTGAGAGACCCCTCGGTGATTGAAGCTGTTTCCTCTCAATCTGTTTTCAGCAAGTATCTGTTGAGCCTCTGCTGTGTGCCAGGTGCGGGGCACATGGCAGTGACAAGGGTGGTCACAGTGCTTGTCCTCATGAAGCTGCCATTTTGGTGAGGGAGATGGACAGACAAGTAAACAAATAAGATACTTCCGGACACAGATATGTGCCACAAAGACATAACCAGAGGGGGCGGGGGGCGGTGCAGGGCAACAGGAGAGGTGGCGGGGTGTTCCCGGGGTCTGGGAAGTGGTGGCATTTATTGAGACCTGACTAATGAGAAGCAGCCACCAAGGGAAAATACAGGGGGCGGTGTTACAGGTGGAGGGAAGAGCCGGGGCAAAAGCCTGGAGGTGAGGATCAGGCTGACTTACTTCAGGAAATGAAAGAAGCTGTCTTCCTGGGGGGCCTGAGTGCTGGAGCAAAAAGCAGGAGGCGCTGTTGGAGGGGCAGGGGCCAGACATCCGGGGCTAGGAGCCAGGGTCGGGCATTTGGATTTTATCCTGAATGGGATGGGCAGTCACCGGAGGGTCAAAGCAGGGGGTGACTTGGTTGGGGTCACATTTTTTATGTCTCCAGCGGCCAGGTGGAGAGACTGTGTTGGGGACAAGGGTGAAGCAGGGGACCAGGTTGGAAACAACTGTGGATGTCCCGGCAAGTGATGATGGTGGCTTGGAGCAGGGTGGTGGCAGCGAATACAGGGACGGATGGCCGGGGCTGGCAGCAGGCCCAGGGCTCTGCATTCGGTTTCACTGTTCCTTTTACACAATCCGCCCCGGGGCTCTGGGTCACTGGACTTTCCCTGGCACTGCTGGCTTTTCTTCTCCCCGGCCCTCTCCCCGCCCCGCCCTGGACCTGAACCCCTCTTCTGCAAGGGCACACCCAGCCCCAGTTACTGTTACTGTGTCCCTTCTAGCCCAGGCCTTGCCTGTGGTTCCCAGCCCCCACCCCACCCCCCAGGAAACCAAGGCCTTGCCTGTGGTTCCCCGCCTCCCCCAATGCTGCTGCTCCGGTTTCCCATCCTTCAGCCCTGCGGGCAATTCACGAGCCGCTTTGCAAAATCACGGGGGGCAGGTGTTTACCACCTTCCTCAGATTAGGTTTGTCTCCGAGGAGGGCCTTGAGAGTCCAGGTCGGCAGGGGTGGATATGCTCCAGGGTCTCTGATTATAGAAAAGGACTCCAAAGTAGCTTGCAGAGGGCAGCCCATTTGTTGGGATGGAGCAGGCAGACACACTCTCCTTACTTACTCAGGCCTCAGGTGCTCAGGTTGGCGGTGGCTGGAGAGCTGGGTTGAGCAGGGTTCTGGGGCTGCACCTGGGCTCCCAGGAGAGAGAATGTAATTGATTAGTAATGCCTGCTGTGGGCCCAGAATTGGGAACATGGGACACGCTGGCCTCATCTTTGTGTCTCCAACATGCAGTAGGTCCTCTCCCGTTGTGCTCCTAAATCTTCAAGTATAGTAGATGCTGTTTGAAAACACCCCATGGCCTTGGTTTCCTTGTCTGTGAGATAGGGGTGATGACAACGATGCCCCAAAGGGGCTGGGAGGCTTGGAGGAGAGGCTGCCATGCTCCCCAGCGGCAACTGGAAACAGGCCCTGAGAGCTGCGTTGTCTAAAGTCACGCAGCGGGGAGATGGCGGCGCTGAGATTTGAACTCAGGGCCCCTGCATCAGAAAGGGCAGGCGGAACAGTTGGGCAGGGAGGGGAAGGTGCTGCCCAGATCTCCCTGTGGCCGTGGACCCCACTTCCCCTTTCTGCTCAGTGTACTCAGTACACAGGAAGCCTGGCTGGGGCCTCCCTTGCCCATCCTGTCTGCAGCCGGGTGGACATGGGGTCCTGGCGTCACTCGCCACCGCCACCCCGGGCCTCCCCCTTCCTGTCTTGTGCAAGACGAGGTGTCCCCTGCGTGGAATGGGCAGGCGGTTCTGGCCGATGGCCGAGCGGGGCTCTCAGGCGAGGTCACTACCGGCAGTTACCGCTAGCAGGCCTGGCCTAGGAGGCCCCTGCCCCTTCTTCCTCCTCCTCTGTGTTCCCCAAAGTTCAGGCAGCCTTGAGCAAGATGCTCGGGGTCCCAGGAAATTGGGCAGGTGCCCAGCCAACATCTGGTCCCAAAAGAGCAGGCCTGGGCTTAGGCCGTTGTGGAGAAGTTCCTAAACAACAACGACAGCTGTAATAATAACGGTTCCCATCTATTGAGCGGCTTCTATGTGCTAGGGGCTTCTATCTCATTTAAACATATTTATATAAGCACCTACTATGTGCCACGTGCTATTCGAAACCCTTTATATCTAGCGTCCCATTGAATCCCCATAAAACCCTGGTGGGGTAAGGTAGTTAAAAAAAAAAATTTATGATCCTTTTCTTCAGATGAGGAAACTGAGGCTCTGAGAGGTGGAGGGACTCGCCCAAGGTCATGCATCTCAGCTGCATCCCACTGAAGATCATTGTCTGTGTCCTGGGACCAGCACTGTTCTGGGAGGTCCAGAAGGGAGGCGCATTTGGCACTCTCTGGCTGGGCAGCCCATGGCACGTGGATGGCCTCTCTGGGCCTCAGTTTTCCTATTTGTGCCAGTTCTGATTTCTCAGGCTTGTGTTTTTGGGTCAGAAGTTCTGGGGCAGGGTGGGCAGTGTAGGGAAGAGAGAGGAACAGAAGACACCACTGGGATGGCCATGGTACCAGGTACTGTCACTGCCCACCTGGGGGGTCACACCTGTGGCCACTGCCCACGGGCTTCCTCTGGCTGCAGGGGTATGAGGCAGAAGGGAGAGACCTTTGTCAACAGAGGTGGGAACTGTTGCAGAAATACCCTGGTTTCCTTGCCCCTGGGGTGGGGCAATGCCAGGCCTGTCCTGCTCCTTCTCCCAGAGGTCCCAGGGGCTGGGCACACAGAGGCACCCTGTTCACTCCCCTTCCTTACCTCACTGCTTCACTCCCTACTGGGGCTTTTAGGATCACCTCCCAAACAAACCGCTTGCACCCACTTCCTTGTCTCAGGTCTGCTTTGCCCACCTGATAACAGATGTGCCACTCGGAGGTTCAGAGCTTTGGAATCAGAGACTGGAGTTTGAACCCTGACACTGACCTTACTTGTGACCTTGGGAACCTGCCCCCTTTCTCAGAACCTCAGTTCCTTCATTGGTGAAATGGGAACTTAGAACCTGGGAACCAAGTGATGATGAGATGATTAGGGGGATGGATGATTAAGTGACAGGGACCAGAGCAGAGCTCCCAGCTATGGGGCCCACAGGTGGTGCTGGGTGCCATGTCTGAAGGCTTCTGGGTGGGTGAGTAGGTGCTGGGTGGTGGGGTAGGTGTGGAAGGGGGCAAAAGGAACGGCCTGGACAAAGGCATGGAGGAAGAGCTGGCCGTGGTCCTCCCTAGCCCTGTTTGACTGGTGGGGCAGGCAGGTGGGTGGGAAGGATTACAACCTTGTCCCTCTGCCCCCTACCCCCACCCCAGGATTCCAGGGTCTCCAGTGGGATGCTCAGGGCAGAGCAAAGAACAGTGAGTTTGCTCACTGGGAAGGTCAAGGGTATCTGCAGGGCTCTCACCAGGCAGACAGAACCTCATACCAGGGGTAGATTCCAAAGCTACCCATGCAAGGATTCCCTTCACTGATTTTGTGCCTGAAGCAAGGGGTGTGGGGGGCTAGGGGTCCCTCTTTATCCTGGGTGAGGCCTCATGCCTGAAAGAGCCCCTTGCTCCCACTGCAAGCCTGAGGTCGTTCCCGTTGCAGTGATGGCAACCCCGCCCCCCAGCTGCCCAGGCTCCCAAATCAACGTTCCCCTTCCTGCCTCCAAGGGCTGCCTGTTCTTGTCCATCCCCTTCCACTGGAGTTTTGCCACCGCCCAGGTGGGGAGTTTTGTTTGTTTTGTTCACTGCTATCCACCCAGGCCCCAGCAGTTGTGAGGAATGAATGAATGAATGAATAAATACTCCTGTGGCAGATGAGGAGGCCGAGGCCCAGAGAAAGGCCCCGGGGAGCCCCCAGGCCGGTGCTCTTTCTCCTGACTCGCCCTGGTCTCTGGAGCAGTTTGTTGCCAGTGCAGGCAGCCACAAAGAAGGTGTGCCAAGTTTGGGGTCCTGGGTGTGAATCTCAGCTCGTGAATGTCTTGGCTTGTGCTGTGCGACCGGAGGCAAGCTTCCCCAGCTACAAGACGGGTCACACGGAGGTCTCAGAAGCACCGAGTGAGGTGCCAGTGGGAAGGGATGGGCACACAATAGGTGCTGAGTAAATGGGAGTGGGGGCTGGCTGTGGGGGCGGCTCTGGCTTGCGGTCCCCTCCCCCGTTTCTCCAGGGTCTGTAATTACCACTTACCCTGGTCAGTGGGCCCAAGAAATTCCATGTGTGGGCAGGGCTGCGGCCAGGGTGCTCGCTCAGCCCCCAGAAGGTCTCACGGGCACTGTCCGGTGGGCCTCATGGCTGGACATTCCAGGCACGTTTCCCAGCCCTGGGGCTGCCACAGACCCACACAGGGTGGGGGTGGGGGTCAGAGCCTTCAGGCTGGACAAACCAGTCAGCCTCCCAGGCTGGGCCGCCTGGCCACCAACTTCCTGCTGGGCCCCCTGAGGCCCAGAGGGGCCTCCAAGTCCTTCCTTCTGCCTCCACTGTCACCATTATTGCTGATTCACAGTGGCACGAAAGTCTCCATCCAGGCCCTCCAGAATTTCCCTCTGTGTACTCAGCCGGAGGGGTCCTTTAAAACCATAGGTCAGACACATCACTCCCCATCTGAGTGGGATCCCCAGGGCTCTAAGAATCAATTCTCAAGTTCTTCCCTTGGCTCACAAGGCCCTGCATCATCTGACCTCCTCACCCACCCTCTTCTCCTCACTCACCCTTCCAGCCATGCTGGCCTCCTCTGTGTCTTCGAAACAGCCTGAGTTCATGCTGCCTCAGGGCCTTTGCACTGGCTGTTCCCTCTGATTGGAATACTCTTCCATCAGGTGTCCATAGGGTCCCCTCCCTCCCTTCCTTAGGTGACCCTGCACGTGAAGCCTTCCCTGATGCCCCCAACTCCACTCCCTGCTCAATATTCCCCGTTCCTTTTCCTGCTGTGTGGTCCCCTGGGATGCTCATCACCTCCTGACACTGTAGGTTTTACTCACCCACAAGGGCAGGGATTTTTATCTGTTCTGTTCCCTGTTGTATCCCCTGTGCCCAGCACAGTGCCCAGAACATAATAGGTGCTCAACAAACATTTGTTGACCGACTAAATGAACAACTCTATGAGCTGTTGGTAGATAAGGACACTGAGGTCACTCCAGGTAGGTGACCATCCCAAGGCCACACGGCTAGTTTGAGTTTGAGCCAGGAGAGGCGTTTTGGCTCATCAGACTGCGGAGCTAGCATGTTGGAAATTGCTGCCAGAGATGAACGGACAGGACCTAGGCCCCAGCAGTTGATCGTGCTGATGCTGCCACCCTGCCATCCCTAGGACCAGGCAGCTCTCGGGCTGGTCCAGGAGTCCAGCCTGCCTGCCCGGCATTCCAGGCTCCAACCCAGGTCCCGAGCTTTCTATTTTGAGCCTCCTAGTCCTGAGGACTGTGTGTTCCCAGCAGGCGGCGTGGGCCAGAGGCTGAGCCTGGGTGTGGCTGTCACCCTATCTGGAGCCTTGTGGTGGTGGGAGCCAGAGCTGGGGCCCTGACATGGAGCCCAAAAACCCAGATCCCTTGTCCTTAACCTGTTGGCTGCTGAGTCTTCTGGCGCAAGTGTTGTCCTCTGGCTAACTGCACCCCATTCAAGCCCCTGCCCTGGTGTCTGGTGGGGGTGGTCTCGACTCGTCCCATCTCGGATTATACCTTTCTCTTTGCCCCCAGGACTTCGGGACCCAGTTGAATTCTGGCTCTGTTCTGTTACAGCTGTGTGACCTTAGGCAAGTCTGTTCACCTCTCTGAGCGCATTCCCTCACCTGGGAAAGGGGACAAGAAGAGTACCTAGCTCTTGGGCTTGCTGAGGAGATGCAGGGTGATAAAATTGATGGAAGTGTCCCACCCTCAGGAAGTGCAGTAATGAGCCCCCATGGGACACATTTCTCCCCCAATGCCCCAAGTTATTGTCCCCATTGTCCTTACCACTGGGTGCATTTGTATGAATTTGCCTGTGGGTTGTCTGTCTGTCTCTCTTCTAAAGTGTCAGGTCCACCAAGGCAGGGACTTTCGTATGCTTTGTTCACTGCTATGTCCCTTGTGCCCAGCACAGCCCCTGGCACACAGTAGGTGCTCAATAAATTTTTGTTGAAAGAATGAATCAACGAATAAAGACCCCTCGAGGCACACAGTCCCTGAGCTTGGAAAGTGCGTCCTCACTCCCTTCCCTGGAGCAGGGAGGGGGGCACCTAGGGTTCTTGGGTGCCTGTTGGTACCAGAACCCCCTGCTCCATCTCATCCAGCAGCCAATGAGGCTGTTCCCATTAGCATCCACCTCGTTTCACAGATGGGGGAGAATGAGGCTCAGAGAGGGAGAGTCACCTGTCTAGTGTAACACAGTGGTCAGCGCCCGAGCCAGGGTTCTCAGCCAGTACTGCGTGGGGGATGGATCATTCTTTCCCTGGAGGGAGTCGGTGGTGACGGAGGCCACGGTGGGACTGATGAGGAAGTCCCAGGGAGGGAGGAAGGATGGGGACATGAGTCACTCCTCTCAATTTCCATTTCTCTTTGTATCTCCCTGTTTCCCTCTTTTTGTCTCCCTGGCCTCCTCTGTCCCCCTCTTTGTCCCGTCTCTCTCTGTCTCTCTCTCTCTCTCTCTGTCTCTCTCCCTCCCTTGTGTATTTGATCCACTGTGCAGAACAGGGTGCAGGCAGCAGACCCCTGGCTTGGGGTCTGGAGCTAGGACTGAGCTGAGTCTGGAGCCAGATTCTGCAGCCAGGCCCCGGGTGGGCCCCAGGGTCCCGGTTTCATTCTCCACACTTCAGGGACAACCTTGGAACTGTAGGCAGTTTAGAGAGTCCCGGGCCTGGTTTCAGAAGCCCTGGGTTCCAATCCTAGCTTGGTCACACCCCGGCCAATGGCCTGAGCACTTAGCCTCAGTTCCCATTAAATGGGACCGTTGGCAGTCCTATTTCAGGGCTTTATAAGGAGGAATGACGTGAGGCGTCATCCCTGGCTCCCTGGTGCCCCAAGTAACGAGGGGCGCTCGCAAACACTCGATAAATAGCTAATTATAATGATTCCTTTTTAGCAGGTGGTAAAAGCGAGACTCAGAATCATTTTACTAATTCACTGTTATTGAACACCTACTATGTTCCAGGCGCTTTGTTTGGCATTCATTAATCCAGGGGCTGGCAAACTATGCCCTCCGGCCCAATCTGGCCCATAGCTTGTTTTTATAAATAAAGTTTTACTGACACACATCATGCTCATTTACATATAATCTATAACTGCCTTCACCCTATACCTGCAGTGTGGAGTAGTTGTGAGAGAGACCATAAGACCCCCAAAGGTGAAAATATTTATTATCTGGCTCTTTATAGAAGAAGTTTGCTAATCCCGGGATTAACCCGTCACGACTGGGAGGAAGGCGGGACCTAGGGATCTTCACCCTGATTTCACAAACTACAAACCCGGCTCTGCCCAGTGTCTCTCACAGGGTTAGGTCTTGATAAACAGTATCTGGGTCTTATTCCTCCTCCCTTGTCCCTTAGGGGTCCCCCCCCCATCTCTTGCTCCTTCATGGATGCTGAGTGGGCAAGTCAAACCCCACAGTGGGAAGAATCTTGTTTGAGGGTCAGGTAGATCTGAGTTTAAATCTTGCCTCAACCCCTCCCTTGCTAGTGACCTTGGATGAGAGGTCTGGCACATAGTAGATGCTCAGTCAACATCACCCCCACCCACCAATCCCCCGTGAGCCTCAGCTTTCTTTCAGGTTATGACTGGAGAACATTTTGCAAAGTGCAGGCAGCAGCCAGCTGGGTGTTTTGGCTGCAGCGAATGGTGAAATGGGAGGCATCAGTGGGCGAGCCCTTTGGATATCAGAGAGGCTTTCTAGAGCTCCATGTTGGTGGTGGGGGGATCTCACTGTCCCCGGCGCCTGCCCCAGTCTTTGCCTCTCTCCCCTGCTGGGAGGCCTCTGCCTGCCTGGTCCTTGACGGCAGCCCCTGTCCCTCCCAAGCGCCTTCCCCCGCCTCCTTCCTGCTGGCCTTGGGGAGCTTGAGGTTGGCCCTCAGCCCTTTTCCAGGGGTCCTAGAATCACCAAGAGGCAACCCTTTCCACTGCCTGGAGGAGGCAGCGTTGGTGACTTAGGAACCTCTGGCTTCTCCCAGCCACAGGGTCTGGCATCATGAGCTAGGGCTGCTGAGAATGGAGGTGATGCTGCCCTGATGGACTTACCTGCTGTACCTCTATTAGAGCAGCCTTCCGGAATTAACCAATTCACTAATTTATTTCCCCAACATTGGATGACACCTTGGGCAAATTCCTTCCCTCTCGGATCTATAAATGGAGCTCTGGTGGTACCCACCCCTTCAGGATGCTGTGAGAATGACATGAATCAATGAGAGGAAGCGCTTTGCATGGCTCTCATCATGGTGGGCACTCGATACACATGCTCATGGGTTCATTCGAGGGTCCCCTGGACACTTCCTGAGGCCTCCCCAGGGCCAGCCTAGTGCTGGGTGTGGGGGTGTGGGGGGGCAGAGGTGCCAAAGACACAGTTCTTGTCCTCATTTAAATGCTGGTGACTTCCAAATGCATCTCTCCAACCTGGACATCTCCCCCAACTCCAGGTCTGAGGCTCCACCCATCCCTCCCCATTGCCACTGGGGTGACACACAGGGGCCACAAACTCTGCATGGCCACAACCCAACTCCTGGTCTTTCCCGGAAACCATCCCTGTCTCAGTTAACGGCTCCTCCATCCTCCAGGTGCTCCCCCAAACCTCAGAGTCCTTCTCTGCCCTTTGTTCTCACTCACCCCCATATCTGATTGCTCACCACATCCTGTGGACTCCACCTTTGAAATGTAACCAGAATCCGCCTGTGTCTCCCAGCCTCCACTGCCCCACCCTGGTTTATGCCACCGGCATCACCCACCTGGAGACCTCACCCCCTACAGTCTGTTTTCCACACACAGCCAGAGGGATCCCCTTAGAACCTAAGTCAGATTCTATTTCTCCCCTACTCGGAGCCCTCCCAGGCCTCCCACCTCACTCACAGAGAAAGCCAGAGTCCTCGCGGTGGCCCACAAGGCCCTGTGTGACCCCGTCCCTCAGCAAACCCTCCACCTCTCTGATGACCTTATCTCCTCCCACTTCCCCCTCTACTACTCCCTTCCAGCCCGATGGCCATGCTGTTCCTCTAAGTCATGGATCTTTCTACCTCAAGGCCTTTGCCCATGCTGTTCCCTTGGCCCAGAACCCTCATCTACCAGCTATTTGCATGACTCCCTACCTCACCCCCTTAGGTGTCAGCTCAGAGGTCACCCCTCAAAGCAGCCTTCTCGGAGCCCCCCTCCATGCTTTATTTTCCCTTTATGGGTGGAGGAGCTGGCACAGGGAGAAGATACTTCCAAGAAAGGGACAGTATGTACAAGGGCCTGGAAGTGTGAGCAGTGGAAGGCGTGCAGGGTGGTGGCTGGGTGGGATTGGTGAAGACAGCAAGGCAGGGTGGGAGGCCCAGGCAGCTGAGCTCCAGGAGAAGGCGTCGTCCAGGCAGGAGGAGTCGGAGTCGGGGCCAACAGTCAGCAGGCCGGCGCCACCTGGCTCTGTCCCTCCCTGGCTGTGTGACCTCAGGAAGCCATGCTTCTCTCTGGACCCAAGAATCCTCAACTACTGTCAGAGACCACCTGAATGGACTCATTGTTTGACAAATGGGGAAACTGAGGCTGCAAAACTGCTTCTATGATCTGGTTAAAGGTCAACCGAGGGATAGGAATAATGTGGGGACTGCTAGCAGTCACTCACACCTTGGCTTGAATGAGCAACCTGGGTTCTCGGCTACCCAGTGACCCCTGGACCCTGAAGGGCTTGGGAAGCAGGGTGAGGGTGGGTCTGAGGCCCCCTGCAGGGCTCCCGTGTACAATCACAGCAGTCATGGCTGTGACCAAGGCAGGTAACACATGCTCTCTGGGAGTCGCCCCAGGGCCAAGCAACCTTGTTGCACATACTCCCCCCTTTCTGCACAGCCTAACTGGCACTCTGCTGCCTGTGTTACCACTTCCTGGCTGTGTGACTCTGGGCAAGTCACTTCCCCTCTCTGAGCGTCAATTTCCTCTCCTATAAGAAAAGATAATAGTACCTGCACCACTGGCTATTGGGAGGATTTACTCTGCCCTTGCCACACGTGCTCTCTTCCTTCCTCAAACATGCCAGGCAGGCTCCTACCTCAGGGCCTTTGCACTTGCTGTTCCCTCTGGCTGGAACATCTGTCCCAGAGATGGCTTGCTCTCACTCTTTCAGGTGTCTGCTCAAATGTCAGAACTCAGCGAGGCCTTCCCTGACTCCTGACACCCCCTTCCTTGCTTGATTTGTCTCTGTAGCTCTTACCACTTCCCTGCGCAGCCTGGGTTTTGCTTATTTGTCTGTCTAGCCCCTCCAGGACGGCAGCTCCATTTTTGTCTCTCTTGATTATCGTTATGTTCCTAGCCCCCAACATGGCACTGCACAAGAAGGTGCTCAATGAAGATTTGTAGAAGGGATGAATGAATGCATGGATGAATGTACCGTTCTGAGCACCACGCCTTGCCCATGGTAAGGGCTCGATACTCAGTGCAGTGAATGATGTCACTCCGGCAGCTGCTTCCCAGTGCCCCTTCACGCCTGGCCCCCTCCCCTCCTTCCCTCACCAGCCCTCCCTCCTGCTTTTTCTGCCCAGACCAGATCCCATGCCCAGCTCCTTGCTGCCCACGCAATCTCGTCCCTGGGTCCTGGGTCCTGGGTCAGGGTGACCTCTGGGGAGTCATAGGCGTTTGGGGCAGGCACCCTCAGGCTCTGCCTCCGGGTCAGACCCACAGAGCTCTTGTGCCCTCCTTCAGCACTGCCGGATGGGACCCGATTCTTGTAAAAAATGGGGACAGTGAGACTGGAGAGGGGCAGCCGTGTTGGGTGTCTGGCCTTTGGGGCTCCGGAACCATCCAGGGCAGCTTCTGGGACGCTGGCTCCTGTGTTGCTCCTGGAACAGGGCTGGGGCTCAGGCTCCTGTTTTCCAGGTGGGAAGCCTGAATAAACCTCATGTAGGCTCAGGGACCAGGTATGACTCTCATCCTTCCACTTTCTGGCATGTGAGCTGAGGCTTGTCACTTGGTGCTGCCGAGCCTCGGTTTCCTTGTCTGTAGAATGGCACAGCAATGGTCCCCGCTCATGGGTGTGTTTGGCAGGGCAAGATGAGCTATCCCATGGGCATCTCGGGTCTCCGGCCCCTTCCCTGGGGCCCTGCACCTCCCCTTACTCCCGCCTCCCCCGTCCCCTGCCCCTGAGCCCTCTGGGTCCTGGCTGCTCTGGGCCTGGCACCAGTTGCCTCATTGTCGGGGTAATTGACAATCCTGGGAGGCTGTTGCTGCTGCTTGATTTGATCCCTTCCCTGACTTTTCCCCTCCTCATTCTGGGCTGCCTTCTCCAAAACCAGCTTGTTATTTTTTTTGTTGTTTGTTTTTACGGCTCCATAAATGAGTCACGGGCTTGATTTGATTTAATTTCGTTGTAATTGTTATCTTTTCAAGCTTGTTTTTTTCCACTCGGTTACTCACGAGACCACAAAACCTAAACAGGACGGGGCCTTCCCGGCCACGGCCCGGCACTCATGGTCCCGCCTCCTGGTCCTCTGGGGCTGACGGCCAGGGTCAGCAGCTCCTGGAGGACTGAGGTGGGGTTTGTGGGGCTTCTGGGGGAGGCGCTTAGTGTCCCGAGTCCCAGGCTGTAGCCCCGTTCTGCGCGCTGTGCCGTCCCGGGAGAGTGGGTTAAGCCCTCTGGGCCTGGTTCCCCAGCTTTAGAACAGGGAGTTAAAACGTCAGACATCTTGGGGCCAGGAGGCGACATGATGAGTGAGGTGAGCTGGGTGGTGACTGTGGTGAACTGGCGACGACAGGCTCTTCTCAGGGGACGGCCGTGGCATAGCTGGCCCACAGCCCACACCGTTCCATTTATCAAGAGAAGCCAGAAATCCGAGGTCATATGTGAAAATCCCTAATTCTTACATGTTGTCCAACGAATCAAATTACAAACAACAAACAAAACTCAACTCTGTGGACACCTCTGGTTTAGAAGGTTTGAAAAGAGCCGTTGGGGCTGGTGTTGTCCTTCCCGCCACACCTTTGCCGGAGCCCCCCTTCCTTCTGTCTGGAACACCGCCCCCCCCCGGCCCCCCACTTCCTCTCCTCATCATTCTCATCATGCCTTGACCATGAGCGTGTCCTTGCTGTCCCACAACCCCTGGGTGCTCCTGATCACAACAGCACAAGGGGGACACCCTTCCAGTCGGTTCTCCGGTTGACAGTGAGCTCAGGATGACATCAGCCTCGTCTTTTTTTGTATTCCTAGTACCTGGCACCTGGGGGTGGGGGGTGGGGAAGGGGGGGAGGGTGATACCCAATCTACTTATGCTTTTGTGTTATTTTCTTCATGGACTGTTTGTCTTGTTTATTTGAAACCACCTTTGCAATGGGAAAATTAGTCCCTTAATTAAAAAAAAAACACGTTTCCTGGTTTGTTATTTGTTTCTAAAATGGGGCACAATAATTCTTCAGTCATTCAAAACTAGAGGTGCTGTCTGGCCCCTCCTGGGGTGAGGAACGGGCTGTAGGAGCCAGGGAGAGGCTGAGGTGTGGGCGCTGGCGCGGAGGAAGGTAGGACCCCGGCCGGGGGAAGGAGGCCTGAGGGCTGCTCCTCCGAAGCTTGGGTATGGCCATGTGACCAGTGCGCCCCACCAGTGCCAGCTTTATGAACCCGAAGTTGGAAGTGATGGGGGGTGGGGATGCTGGAGTCCATTCTGGGGGGTTGGGGAGGCCACAGTTTTGTCTACTTTTCCAGAGGCTGCAGGGGCAGGGCCAGTTCTGGGGACAGTGACCAGGGCCCAGAGGTGGCCACAGTGCAGACTGAATCAATTTGCAGAAACGACTCTCTTCACGTGTATGTTGGGTTGGTCAAATGCCATGAAAAGGACATTATACTGTGCCACCGTGCAATGTTGTTTAAATATGTTTAAATATATCAATACTCGCTTTATTTTGTTCATACTGAGAATTTGTGTAATTATAGGATAAATGTGTTAGGTCAAAGAGAACATCAATTTATTTTCACTTTAGTTTCTTTTATTTCTTATTTCTTCACTTTGTAAGGCAGGGGCCTAGTCAAGTTTCTCTAAGGTCAGTCTTTGTTCTGAAGTTTGGCCCCTGGCTCTTGGTGAATTCACTTTATGTGGCTTATTCTTGGCCAAAGTGTCCACCTTTATTTTCTGAGCGTCCACCTGAGATCTCCAGAAATCCCCTCTCTGTCACCCCAGGCCCAGCTCTTGTTCTGCGAGGGGTACCAGAACCTCCCAAACTGGGGCCTGTCACCTACCACCACCACCTGTGGCCCTCGCTTCCCACCTGCTGGCCCAGCCCCTGCCTGGTCTCCTCTCCCGCCCTCTGGTCTTTCTCTCCACGAGCCAGGACCTGGGTGACCCTTTAGTAGCACTTCGGCTCAGTGGATGCTTGAAACCATGGAGTCCTGGGGCTGTGGAGTTGTCCTCCCCCCAGGACAAAGGACTCACCGGCTCTCAGAACTCATCAGGCCCCTGCAGTTCTAAATTTCTAAAGCCGAAGGCCTGCTAGACCAAGTCACATGCTCATGTAGTAACTATTTATTGAGCATCTATTATGTGCCAAGCACTGGGGAGACAACAATGAACAACGTGGGCAAACTCCCTGCCTTCATGGCTCTTACGCTATATCGGGAAGACAGTCAAGGAACAAATGAATAAAAGAGGGAATATGCCCAGTAGTAAAGGGGGCTGAGGGGTGTGGGGGCTTTGGTGTGATACAGGCTTTCACAGAAGGTACAGGAGGCCAGAGAAAAGTGAGGGGGCTGACCCTGAATATATCTGGGGCAGGGTGTTCCAGATGGTGGGAAGAACAGATGCAAATGCCCTGCGGTGGGAAACGTTGTTGGGGAAAGATGAGAGCGTCTGGCTGAGTCAGCAGGGGGGTGGGGGATAGGGGACCGAGGTCAGAGAGGCCAGCGGGGCCCAGGCCATCCAGGGCCCTGTGAACTGCAGGAGGAGGAGCCTGGATTTTATTGCACATGAGGCGGCACCCCTGAGATCTGAGCACAGGAGGAACACGCCTGACTTAGGTTCAAACACAAGGTTTTTCCACCTGGGCTCTATTGACGTTCGGGCAGGGTGATTCTCTGTTGTGGGGGCCCTTCCGGGGCATTGGAGGAAATTGAGCAGCATCCCTGGTGTCTCCCTACTGGGTGCCACTAGCACCCACCCCTATCCAGTTATGACAACTAAAAATATCTCCAGACGTTGCCACATGTACCCTGGGGTACCAAGTAACCCCAGTTGGGAACTACTGGTCTAACAGGATCCCTCTGGCTGTGTATTGGGGGAGCAAACTTTAGGGATTC
>NW_017731404.1:1581273-1597496 GCF_001890085.2 Hipposideros armiger
TCCAGGGTGGGTGAAGGTGCCATCTTTTACTGAGGGGGGAGCTGGTTTGGGGGCCTCTCAGAAGGTCTCTCCTTCCTGATATCAATTTAGCAGAGCTGGGGCAGAGCCCAAGACCCGGCACGGTTGCAACCTGGCCCCAGGTGATGCCGAGTTTTTCAAACTGTGCTTCAAAGAATGTAAATGTCCAGAGGATGTATCTTGACTACAAGGGGTGGGTGGGGGGAGGGGGTGCATCTCTTCTAGGGGTGAGGACAGGGACAGGTGGCCAGGGGTCCCCTCACTTCAACCAGACCAGGAGATTCTGCCTAAGGTATTTCAAGAAGGGGCTCTGAGACGGCAGGGAGCCTCTGGACCCCCACTTCAGTGTAAGGATTGCAAACTCAGGTGCCTGCAGGACCAGGCAAACGGCACGCATGGTGACGTGGCTGTTGAGAGGGGCAGGCCGGTCCAAAGGGTGGACACTACTCAGTTTCAGCCCGATGTCACCGTGCAGGAAGGCCAGGACTCCCAGTTTTTCACGGGAAGCTGTAAATCCGGATTGATTTTTAAACGTGGGGGCAAATCTATAAATGTACAGGCCAGGTTTGGCTCGAGGGCCATGGGTTTGACACCGCCGTTCCACTCCAGCCCTCTCATTCTGCAGATGGGGAGGGTCCTGGAGGGTCAGAAGCATGGCTGCCCCAGAGAAGGATGCCTTTTCCCAGGTCCGTGTGGGGCAGGGCACTGTGAGGGAGATGGAGCTTGGACTCAGCTCTGAAGAAGGGTCAGATTCTGTCAAAAAAAAAAAAAAAGAGAGAAGAGAGGCCATTCCAGGTGTTGGGGGACTGTGAGCAAGGGTGTGCATGTGGGAATATGGAAGACTGCTTCAAAGTGGAGGGAGGTAAGGAGAGATGGAACCAGGGGAGACGAAAAGGAGACACGCTAATGGGGGCAGGGGAGGGGTGGTGCTGGGAAATAAATGAGGAGGCTGGACAGAGCGCAGAGCTGGAAAAATCACAAAAGGACCTTAATAATGTTAATAATCTCACTTCCGAAATTGTTTGACAACAAGCAGCTCGTTTATTTTCCCCGCCGACTCTGGGTTCTTGGCAATCCCCGAGTATACCAGGGAGTGTTTGCCCAACAAGGAACATTTTCGTTTGCAGATTGTTTTCCAACGATGTGAAAATGTTCATAAATACTAAATTAGAAATGTAATACTGAATCGTGAAGTCTGAGTGGATTAATGAAAGATTGATTCATTTCCAGGTAGCAGGTTTCTTTAAGTATTTTCGAGGCAATACAATTTTTTTTTTCTTTTCCAAATCTCCCTTGCAAATTTTCCACCTCACAGCGGCCAAAATTTGAGGTGACATGTGCAAAAATAGCTGATGTGTAATGATAGAAAGGGGTAAGTGAGGTTTAGAGAGAGGCCGGGAGAGCTCGCTTTCAGGGGAGGAACAGGGCAGGCAGCCTGGAGGACGTGGGTTGGACTTCGAGTGGCAAAGGATGGGTGAAACACGGACCAGGCAGATGGGTTTGGGTAAAGGAAGGCATGCCAGGTGGAGGGCCCCATGCATGTGCCAGTGTGAAGGTGGGAATAGTGAGGTGAGCGTTTGGACGGATGGGGCTGGGGCTGGGGCCAGTGATGGAGGGCACTGCGAGAACCAAAGAGCAAAGACGAGGTCTGTCCGGCATGCAGCCAGGCCCAAGAGCAAGCAGCATGAAGAGTGAGGAGCTGACGGCCTCTGTTCAGATTTCTTGTGGGTGCAGAAAGGCAGCAAAGAGTGTGGAAGCCTCAGCCTTCTGTCCATGGCCTAGGGCCCTTCCCCTCGTCCCAGTGGAGTCATCTTAGGTGAAATCGAAGAACAAGTCGCCTGTGTGAGTGCCTACAGCATGCGCAGCCCTGTACAGAGGGCTTCTGGGGCGCCAGCTCACTCACTCCTCTCGTCAGCTGCCTGAGGGACGTGTTACTATTGGTGCCCATTTTACAGAGGACACGGAGGCCCAGAGAGGTGAAGCTATCTGCCTACGGTCGCGGCCAGGAAGCGGCAGAGGAGGAGTAGAACCCAGACCTGCCTGAGCCCAAAGCTCATGCTCTAGCCACTGCTCTGTAATGACACTTGTGTTCTCCCACCAGGTCTGGCTTCCTGTGACCTGAGTACCATAAGCACCCCATTTATCAGAGGGGGGTAAACTGAGGCTCTGAGAGGGTGAGTCACTTGCATGAGTCGTACAGCCGGAAGGGGCAAAGCCAAGGCTTGAACCCCTGGGGCCCACCCTCCTTCTACCAAATGACACAGATGCTTGCTTTCCCGGGCCTCTGTTTCCTCATCTGGTAAATGGGGGTGAGGACAATGCCCACCTAGTGGAATCCATGTGAGGATCAGCAGAGGTAGTGCGTATTAAGCACCCCGCTCAGTGTCTGGCATTTAGTAGGGGCTTTAAAAAACGATGGCTGTGATTAGTTTTATGATGGTGGCCGCATATTAAGTGGGTGAATTAACGTAAGACACTTAGAACAGTGCCTAAGTAACACTTCTTTTGCCAAAAGGCACGTAGTAGGTGCTCAAGTAATGCGAGAAGGTGTTGTTATTATTATTATAAGACCTATCACAGCACAGCTCGATATCCAACTAAACTTGTGCCCTTCCCAAATTGCCTTTCACTGGCTCTCCCTTCATCCAACAAACAGACTTTAGAGTCTGGGTTAGGATTTGGGGTTTAGGAGGATGCAGCCTCCTGTCCATCAGTCAGAGATGCTGAGAATACTGGGTGATGAGTCCAGAATTCTGGGTTTGAACCCTGGACCCGTTGTGTGACCTCTGGCAAGCTTCTTGCCCGCTTTGTGCCTCAGTTTCCCCTTTCGTCGGCAGAGCCTGGGTCAGGCTGCCCTGGGAGGTGCCAGTCCCACCCAGGGATGGGGGCGGTTCCTATGTACCCTTTGGCTACCAGTTCCCACCTCCTGCCTCCCGAGCTGCAGGCCCGCCCGGCTCAGCTGTGACGACCAACCAGCCAATCTGTTTACTGAACTGGCTGACCCCTTCCGGGAACCCGGCCCAAGCTTCCCAGAACTCGGGTATTAATGACCCGGAGCCACATGACAGAGCATGACACAGCAATTTTGGGCACAAGGCAGGGCCCAGAGGGGCGCGTGGGGGGCCTTGGCCCAGCCCCTCAGCCTGGCTGGCCAGTGAGTCACCCCGGCCTCCTGTAGCTTCCTGATCCTAGCCACTCTGCCACCCTCCCCCACCCCTGAACCGCCTCACCCTGCCAGGGCCACCCCAGGACCCCTGGACCTTTGCCCCAGTGACCTAGAAGAGGTCTTGGGTGATCAGGACTTCCTTCTGGGGTTATAGATGGGGAAAGTAAGGCCCAGAGGAGTGGAGTAAAGAACAGTGAGCACTTATGAGGCGCCTGCTGCTTAGGAGGTGCTGGGCAAATATCCTAGTTTTGCAACAACCCTACGAAGTCACATATGCCAGATGGGGAAACTGAGGCTCAGAGAGGAGGAACACGGGCATGCCCCAGCGCGGGGCAGCCCTGCACTGAATCCATGCAGCCCTATTCAGTCTCAGATGATCTCCTTTCGTTCCCTCAACAACCTGACAAGGAAGGGGTTGTGTGGTCTGTTCCACAGCTGGGGGACCTGAGGCATAGAAGGGCTGAATACCCTGCTTACAGTCTCAGTACTAGTCTGCCTCCAGGATCTGTGCTCTGAACCAGCGCCTGGCACCTAGCGAGAGCACACATCATATCTGCGGACTGGCAAGCACACGCAGACTTTGGTGCCAAGCAGAGCCAGGTTCGAATCCCAACTCTGCCTTTCTCTGGCTGCTCAGCTGGGGCCCATGGCTGTACTCTCCTGTGCCTCAGTTTCCTCACTGGTCACGGGTGACTGTGGTGCTCCTGACCTTGCAACGTGGCTGTGAGGGCTGCGTGTGTGGTTTTTGAAACAGACAGGGAACCATGAGCACTGACATTTGCAGCCTGCATCTTCCCCCAGCTCAGGTCTCTGAAGCCAGGTTGGGGTCAGCCTCTGGGCCCCACGCTGGCCTCCTTCACCCTTTGCTGCCCAAGGGCAAAGTGAGGGCGGTGGTTTTTATGGGGCTGGGAACCAGACAATCTCTGGGGCTCAGAAGGGGCCCCTGACGGCAGCGGGAGTGAGGCCTCCTATTTCCCAGTCCCTAAACTTAGGGTTGGGGGCCGGGCATGGGCAAGGGTGGGGCAGGACTTTGATGATCTTCCCTTCATTCCTCAGTCACTGCTTGAGCACCTGACTCCAGGGGACATGGCAGTGAACAAAGTTTCTGCCTGCTCTCTTGTGGAGGAGGCAGGAGATCACTGAGCAAATGCCTGAATTGATAAGGTAATTGCAGCCACGGAGAAGTATCATGACAGAAATAAGCAGGGGCATTTGGGAGCTGCATGGGCCAGAGAGGGCTTCTCGGAGGAGGTGACGTGGAGAGACATCTGGAGGAGGAGAAGGAATGGACCCTGGAGGAAGGGATTTCTAGCACTGGGGGAACAGCAAGGGCAAAGGCCCTGGGGTTGGCTTGCCGTTGGAATGTTCCAGGAAATGCAAGGGGGCCAGATGGCTGGAGGTGGGTGAGGGAGGGCAAAGTGACAGGAGATGATGTTGGAGAGGTCAGTAGGGGGTCAGATCAGGTAGGGATTGGGGGGCTGAGTGTCACTGGTAGGGTTTGGGTAGAGAGGGGACTGATGTGACTCGATTTGATGGACACGCCTTCACTAACTATGACATTAAAATTTTCTACCCAACTGCAGATGAGCTAACTATAGCCCAGGCCAAAGTTTACTCGGAAGGTCAGTGGCAGGGTGGGATGAAACAGCGGTGGTTGAACAGCCAGTTCAGTACAACTGCCCCTAAGCAGAGGGAAGTAGGAACATGGGCTGAGGAGCAGATGGCCCAAGGATCAGCAGTTTCCTGGCAGAGGTGGCGCCTTCTAAGCTGAGGTTGGGGCAGAGGTGCTGGAAGAGTGGTCCTGGTAGAGGAAGCAGCAGGTAGGGAGGCCCTGATGTAAGTGAGAGTAGGGTGTGTTTGAGAAATGCATCATCATTGCTCAGGATTCAGGAGAGGGAGAAGGTGATGTTGCCCAGATCCTGATCCCGGGAGGCCTTGGAGCCAACGGGAGAAGCTGGAATTTCATTCTAAAGGCCAACTGTGTTCCAGGCCCTGGCTGGACCCTGGGGACACCAAGATAGGCACATGTTCACCCTCCTGGGTCCCATGATCCAGAGTGGGGTCAGCCTGGAGAAGGGTCAGGGCCACAAGGGGGCAGAAGGGCAGGAGGGCAAGAGCTGTCCGCCTGGCTTTTACAGAAGACACCGCCCGGGGTTCACATTTCAGTGCTGTGTGCCCTGGGCAAGTCAGTTCACCTCTCTGAGCCTTGGTTTTCTCATCAGTAAATACCACCAGGAAAGATATTGTCAGAACTCAGTGAGATCATTTTTTTCATTCACTCATTCATTCATTCTTCTATATTTTGAATACCTACTATGTGCTAGGCACTGGCCCGTGTGCTGGGGACACAGCAGTGACACAAACTCTTGCTCTGATGGACGAGGTAGTGTGGAGTAGTGAGCAGTTAAGAACATGGACTGTGGAGCCAGATGGCCTAGGTGTGCTTCTGGCCTGCCACTTATCGACTGTGTGACTTAGGGCGAGTTGCTTTACCTCTCTGAGCCTTACTTGTAAAATGGAATCCCTATAGTACCCACCTCGTAGGGTTGTTGTAAGGACATATGAATTAATACATGTAATGTGCCTAGCACACAATCAGGTACACAGTAGGTGCTCAATAAATGTTTTCTATGCTTGTGCTCAAATGGGGGAGATAGACAGTAAACAATCAGATGACGGGGAAGTGGACGAGATGGTGTCTGAAATGGGAAGTGACAATACCAGCTCTTTGCACCAATGGGCATACAGTAGGTACTCAGTAAGTGTTTCTCCTTCTGTGTTGCCTGAGCCCAGTGTGGATTATGATAGGGGCCTGAAGTTTGGGACTCTGTGTGGATGGGAGGCTGTCTTTGCTGATCCAGAAACCCAGGGCTGAGCTGTGGGGCCAGGGAGGGCAGAGATGTCCCCACTCTCCCCTTGCGCCCCAAGTTCCCTGCACCCCATCTCCAGCATGGTTCACAGCCTGGGTGGCTGGGGCGAGCTCAGGCCTGCCCAGCAGGTCCCCAGTAATGACACTCATTACACAGGTGTCTGGCAGCGCAAGGGGAGGCGAGGGCCCCAGGGGCCGTGTTCACATGGCACCCAGCCAGCTCACCCCAGGCCCTTCCTCATCCTTTATGAGTCTGGTGCCCAGGGCAGGCAGGCGGGCGGGGGGAGAGGAGCTGGCGCTGGGCCAGCTGGCGACTGGTGAAAGGAGGGAAAGTTGAGAAGTTTGGGTGCCAAGGGCTGGTGTGGAGGCTGGGGTGCTGGGATGGTGTGGTGTGTGTACACATGTGCAGGTACATATAGGGACGCAGTGAAGACGCATACAGGTCTGAGCATCCCTTCCGCCTTCCATGGGGAGGTGAGAGGGCTTAAATAGATGAAGCTTTGATGGTCCCCAAAGTGGGCTCAAAATCTTCAACATCTATTTGAACTTGTTCATTTAGCCTATACTAATATTCAGGGTACCAGGCTGTGCCTGGCCTGGGCCTGGCGAAGTCAGACTCAGCACTGGGCCAGTCCTAGGTTCTTCTATCTAAAGCTCCAAATCCAGGGAGAGATAGATGCCAAACTAATGGGATGAGGCATCCCAGTGAAGCCTTTGGTGGAGGAAACTAAGGCAGGATGATGAGGGAAAGAGAGAGAGCGCAGCAGGAGAGGGTCAGGGAGAGTCTCTCTGAGAAGGTGACCTTGGAGCTGAGGCCTGAAGGATGAGCTGCCGTAGCAAGGCCTGGAGGAAGAGATCTGGTTGGGAAGAACAGCAAGTGCAAAGGCCCTGAGGCAGCACCAGCCTGAGATGTTTGTGGAGCATCAGGGAAGCCCTGGGTAGAGGAGTGAATGAGGAGGTGAGTAGGAGGTGAAGTCAGATATGGGCAGCTCCATGGGCCAGGGTTAGGAGTGTAGATCTTTTCCTGAGCACAATGAGAAACTTGGCACATGGTAGGCAGACAGCTGCCCCCCCCCACCAAGGGTGAATGGGTTTGAAGAGAGTGGGGGCCAGGCCCGCCGGGTGTGGGAACCATTGGCTTTCAGAGCTGCAGACAGGAACGTGGGCTGCTCAATTTGTGTTTGAACCTATTCTCTCGGGTTCAAACCCCCTAGATCCTGGAGCCTGTTATTAAGCTGGCTGTGCCCTGGGGCGCCTGCCTTTATCCCCAGACAGGGCCTGGCCCGCCTGCCCCGAGGTCGACCCAGGCTCCCCAGATGAGAGTGGATAGGTGGGACTGGTGAACCCCTGTGCCGATCCCAGCCCCCCACCAGGCGCTTTGCAGGGCCAAACCTGCTTCTAAGAGCTGGAAGCCTGGGTAGCAATGAGCATCTCATTTATAGACTGGGAAACGGAAGCCCAGAGCAGGAAAGGGTATGTCCCAGGGCCTCATGGCAGGGAGATGGTGGCAGCACCCAGGAAGTCTCTGGTCGCACTCATACCTCTTCCCACTTCCTCCCCTGTCCACTGGGCTTCTCTTAATGTGTCTCTGGCAAGGGGAGTAGTTGGTATCTGGGCAGGACCAGAGGGAAGAGCTGGGGCCAATCTGGGAGACCTCTTTTACTTGGGCCCTCTAGGAAGACCGGCCCAACAGTCGAGATAGTGAGTTCCCCATCATTGGAGGCATGCAAGCAGTTTCAGATAACAGCTCTTCATCTGTTTACAGGGTTGCAGCGGGGTTTGGATGAAGAGAGACCGTTTCCCTTTAAGCTCTGTGATTCCACAAGACCTTAGCCCAATCCTTCCCTGTTCAAGTCTCAGTTTCCCAACTGTAAATTGAAATTAATAATAATAATAATAATAATCATCAGGGTGACCTCAATAAAAGGGCAGCCTTGATGATGAAACCCCCCTGATTTCAGCTCTTCCTTGGCTCAGGAGACAGCTCTCACCCTCACCACGGCCCCGATACCCTGCAGCCCAGGCCCCTGAGGTTTCTCCCTCCCTTTCTCTGATGACATCACTCAGACTGCCTCACTGTTGTGCAGATCACTGCCCCTTCTTGCTTCAGGGTTTTTGTAGATGCTGTGACCATTGGTTGCCAGGCCAAGTGCTTTCCATAATTTAAATCCACCACCAGCCCTATGAGATAAGTACTATTACAGATGAGGAAACAATCTCAGAGAGGTCGAATTTCTTGCCCAAAGCCACACAGCCCATAAGCAGAGGAGTCAGGATTTGCGTTCAGCCGTCTGCAACGTAACGCCACTCTTTTTTCTTCTTTCATTAGGTAGCTCATCTTCATCTTTAAAACTTTGCTCAATAGTCTCCTTCTCCAGGAAGCCCTCCCTCACTACCCTACCAATTCTTCTCCCATACCTCTTCCCCCTTCCTGGGTTTCCCCATTGCTGCACTGATCCCACTGCCTTGCAATTATCTTTCTTTTTTCTTAACAGCTTTATTGAGATATAACAGATATGCAATAATTGACACATATTCTAGTGTGCACTTCGATGAGTTTTGGCATATATGCCTGTGCTCATGAAGCCATCAGCATAATCACGATAGTACACGTATCCATCTCCGCCAAAGGCCTCCTTGTGTCCTTTTGTCATTCATCCCTCCTGCCCCCACCTCCACTCCACTCGTCAGGCAACTAACTGCCTGTCACCTTTCTGTTGCTGTAGGTGAGTCCGCGTTCTCTAGAACATCCTGTAAGTGGAATGAGAGAGCGTACTCGTCTTGATCGGGCTTCTTTCCCTCAGCGTCATGATTCTGAGATTCCCGCATGTTATTGCGATCATTATCTCTGTACATACCTGCCTCCTTCCCCATCAGTGAGCTCCATGGGGCGAGGACTGTGTCTTAGTTATCCCTATGTTCCCAGCACCCAGCACAGGGCTAGGCACACAGGAAGTGCCTAATAAGTGTTGACTGACTCACTGGAAGGAGGATGTAGATGTGTCCATATGGGGGAAGAGCAGGCACACGTACATGGCAGAGAGGAGCCCAAAGACTGACTAAAAAAACAGCCTGTGGAATGATCTGGAAGTCTCGTGGCCCCATCAGATAAGCACATCCGTTCATCCCTGTGGCTGTCTCCCTGGAACAAAGATCTGCATTGCACAAGGGTTGGGCTTGGGCCGAGGAGGTGCTGAGTGCCCCTTTATCTGGCGTGGGCATTGGCTCCGTGTCCTAGAGCTGCACAGCCCACATCTCCCGGCAGGCTGCATGGCCTGGGCTCCGGCTGCAGCCGCGGGCGGGCAGGTGGGTGGTGGGAAGGGGAAGTGGCTTGCCTAGCCCTCCCCAAACCAGTCGGACTCCTTTGCAGAAGTTTCTGGAGGCGCGGAGCTGAGTAAGGGAGAACTGGAGGCCCGTAAAAGGAGGATGAGGAGGGAGGAATCATTTAATTAGCAAATGTTATAGGGAATTTCCAGTTCATGCCCCATTGGGCTGGGCAGGGAAGCCGTGAGAATTACTCAGGCGGTTTCCAGGTACCAGCCTCAGCTGAGAAGGCTCAGCGAGGTCTCCCATCGCTGGCTGGAAACTCAACTAGCTGGGCTGAGAAAGTGGCAGGGGTGGACAGAGCTACACCATTGGGTGGACAGTCCAAATACAGAGCCTGCAACAAAAACCGAGTGTAAGCGTGTGCTTCCTGCAGAGGTCCTGCTGAGATGATCTTGTTGCCCATTTCCCAGACTGAAAAATGGAAGCTGGGAGCTGTGGAGTTGGCTGAGGGCACTAGGAGGGCATGGGAACGGGGAGAGCTTAAGAACCAGGGATTGGGGTAGCAGCGTGGCTCGGTTGGTTACAGCGCATGCTCTTAACAACAAGGTTGCCGGTTGGACTCATGCATGGGATGGTGGGCTGTGCCCCCCCTCAACTAGATTGAAAACGGCGACTGGACTTGGAGCTGAGCTGAGCCCTCCACAACTAAGATTGAAGGACAACGACTTGACTTGGAGCTGATGGGTCCTGGAAAAAACACGTTGTTCCCTGAAAAAACACGTTGTTCCCCAATAAAGTTAAAAAAAAAAGAAAAAAGAACCAGGGGTCCTTTTGGAGTGACTCCTTCAACAATAACGACATTCTTTTGACAAATGCTTATTGAGCTCCTCCTGTGTGCCAGGAGTCCTTGGCATATACCGCGTGCTTGTGCTGCGTCTTACTTCCTGATGGAAACATTTTTGAGGGCAGAGACTGTTTTGTGGAATTTTGTTGTCTTGTTTGTGGAAGCAGGGAGTTTGGACCAGACTAGCGTTTTCCAAATGGGGTTCTAAAGGACACATATCCTCTGGGATGTTGATAGGAGGGTTGTGGGGAAAAGGGTTCCATGGTCCATGAATTTGGGAATTACTGCGTTTAACAGTGTTAACATTGGTGCAGGACTTTTCAGTTTTTAATGTCTTAACAAGCTCAGGGAGCATCTAGGTGGATGGGTGGTCTGTGAACCACCCTCTGAGACAGCTAAGGCAATTTGTCCACTGTTTTCCTATCTTCCCTGCCCATTGTTTTCTTGTGTTTGTGAATCCAAACCAGGATCCAGTCTTCGTTTGGATGCCACCTCCTCCAAGGAGCCTTCTCTGAATCCCCCCGATGGAACTGAGTCCCTCCTATGAAGGCATCTGCCTGGAGCTCCCTTTGACCTTAATATTGTCCACCTCGAGCCATAACTATTCCTGTCACTAGATTGTGATCTTCTCAAGGGAGAGACCAGCTGTAATTCATCTCTTGGTTTTGGTACAGGGAACAGAATGAGTGGATGGAGAATTTAATGGGTAGAAGGATGAGTGATGACTTGATGGATGGGTGGATTGTCCAATGGGTGATTTAATGGGTGGGTACATGAGTGGATGGTTGGAGGAACTATTTATGGATGGATGAAATGGATGAAGAAATAGATACATGGAAGAATAGATGAATCAATGAATGAAGTGATGAAGAATTGAATTAATGGATGAATGGATAGATGAGTAAAACATTGTGAATACGAGTGGATAGATGGCTGATGGATAGATGATTGAATAAAATAAATGGATGGTGGATGATAAATTATGAGATGGATGGTGTGGATGATTTCATGGTTGAATACTGTGAACTATTGATGGGTGGATAAATAGATAACCACATAATTAAATGAGTAAATAAATAAATAATAGACGAATTAATAGATGGCTAGAGGAATAAATACATAAAGGGATGAATGGATAGATTGGTGATTCCATAAATGAATGGATGTGCAGATTAATGGGTGGTTGGCTGGATGGATAGATGGGAAAGTAGATGGGTGGATGGGTCAGTGGATGGATGGATGGATGGATGGATGAGAGAATGGGAGGATGTATGGATGCATGGATGAATGGGTGGATGGGAGACTGGACAGGTGAGCAGGTGAGTAGAAGGATGCACGAGTGAATGCATGCAATGTCAGAAGGTCTGAACTGAGGTGAGGATGGCAGAAAGACCCTTGCATCCCTTTATGTTACTGCAGTTTATCAAGTTTTTGAAGTTTGAAAGCATTGAACCATACCTCCAGAAAATGCATATAGACACTGATTTTAAGAGGGTGGCGGCCATCGAGCCTTGTAGCCACCTAGGTGAGGCATCCCAGTGCAGCACAATTGGTTTCTTTCATTCTTCAAGCCCTGACTTTGGGGGGGAACCCAGGCCCAGAGGGTTGAAGGCAGCTGAGATGGGGTCAGAGGGTGTCCCAACGGAGGGGGCACTTCTGTAGCCATTTGTTCATTGGACAGCATTTCTGTGACTTTTCTGGATACCAGTGAGGAGATCCCTGAGAGAAGACAAAGCTGCCGCTCACAGTGGCAAGTGTTTGGAGCCTGAAGTCAAACAGATTTCGTTTCCCATCTTGTCTCTAATGACTTGCTGGCTGGGAGACCTTATGAAAATTACTTCACCTTTCTGGATCTCCTCTTCATGTATAAAATAAGGACAGCAATACCCATACCCTATTGGGTTGTAAGTATGTAAACAAGTGTGTAAAGCCCATAGCCCAGTGCTCAGTGCATAGTAAGTGCTCAATAAATGCTGGGGAGCTAAGGTTATTTAAGGCACCATCCTGTTACTTAGAGTGCTCACACTCTGGTAGGAAAGAGAGACAAGTAAACCGAGACAAGTCAACACAGGCTGATTGGGGCTATGGTGGGGGAATCCTGAGACATCACATTTAGCGTCCATGGGCACTCAGCATCCATGTACATTAGTTATCTCTCTCTAGTCGGAGACTGCAGAGACTGGAATGCTACAAGTCACATTTCCCAGACTCCTTTGCAGCTAAGGCTCCAGATGTTCCTTAGATCCTGCCAATCAGATGCCCTTGCATGAGATTCAGAAAGCGAAGGCCATCTTGGTTTTGCCTTGGCTCCCTTTCTGCTGGTGAACATGGTCGTGGCCTGTGTCTTCGTGCAGCGACATACCTTGCCTGGTGACTAGCTTGGGAGGCGGGGCCGTCTAGAGGGGTGGTGGTGGCCTCCTAGTCTCCGGATTGCTGCTGCGGTGGTGTGTGCTCAACGCCGACAGTTCCCCACCATCCTGATGGACTGAGGTGGCAGCTCCCCTGAGGGCCAGTCCTGCCACGTTGTTCTGGAACTCCCCCTCCCCCCACCCCCCCATCTAGTGATTTGGAGAGTGCCCAATTTCCTGCATTCCATCCTTCCTGAGTAAAATACCTGGAGGGGTTTCTGGTTCCTACAGCTATGGCCTGACACACAACACAGGGGGCTGTAAGACCCCAGGGGCACCTCAGGCAGACTTAGGGGATCAGGGAGGGCTGATGAAGCCCATGACACTGAAGCCATGTCCTGAAAGGGCATTTGTGCAGCAGTCGGAGATGGGGTGGGGGAAGGAAGAACGCTCCAGGCAGAAGGAACGCTTGTGCAAAGGCTCAGAGGTGAGAGAGAAATAGCAGATTGGAGAAGTGAGAGTAGCTCAGGCTGGCTGGAATGAATGCACAGGGTGCGAGAGAGAAGTCCCTGGACCGCTCAGGGGTTTGGAGGCGGGCCAAGGTGTTTGGGCTTCCTTCTGAAGGTGACAGAGAGCCACTACATCTGATAGCTGCAGGAAATAATAAACGTCACCCAGCTGCTGTGGGAAGCCGGACTGGGGATAAAGGGGTGCTAATGCAGTGCAACCAGTGAGGATGTAAGTGCAGTCAGCTGCGGGGAGAGGTGAGAGGCACACAGATTTGAAGGGTGTTGCAGACAAGAATCCCTGGCCTTGGTGACCGATTGCTTTGAGGGTGTGGAGGGGGAGGCATCAGGGACGATGCTCGGGCTTTTGGCTTTGGCCATCGGGCGGGTGGGGGGCCTTCTAAGAGAAGGGAAATGGAGGCAGAGGAGCAGTTTCGGGGGGAAGCTGCTGAGGTTGCTTCAGGCGCATTGACTTGGAGGATACCTGGGGGCCATGCAAGAGTAGGCGTCTGGGACGCGTGCAGACACATGGTCAGAGAAACGAGGTGCCAGGGCTAAGACAAACAGATTGGATGTGGACGGGGGCCCACAACTTTGGGGAAAATGGGATTCCCAGGGAGTGGGTGAAATAGTCATTCAACAAACGGTATGCGGGAGCCTGAGACAAACCCTATCTGTTCATTTCTGAGCACCCAGCACCTGGCCTGGGGCCTGGCTGCTTGTTAAATAAACCACGGGGAAGCACTGGGGCCGAGCCTTGGAGGATGGGCTGAGTTCTAGCAAAAACAGATGGGGTGAGGCGTCCATGGTCAAGCGCGTGGGTCCAGCCCCCAGGTGCCAGTTGTAGGGTCCTGGGCCAGACGTTTCTCCTCCCTGAGCCTCAGTTTCCTCATTTGAAAACCGGTCGTAAAGGGACATGGTAAGAGTCACAGTGATGCTTGTGGAAGCAGGTCGTTTAGAACGTGAGGGGTGGGGCCCAGGATGTGGACAGGCTGCTGAGGACAGAGCTTTGGGGGATGACCCGGGGCACAGAAAGTCACCTCCTTCCTGGGGTTACGGGACATGGCGGACGGGAGCCAGAAATTGCCTGGCACACACATCCACAGCTGTGTCCCATGTGGGAAAGGAGACCTCAGTCCCCGCCCAGGCTCCCTTCCACGCCACACAGCCAGCTGGAGCAGGCAGGCGGGAGGGGGAGGCTCATGGGGTGAAGGAGGGGGACCAGATGACAGGAACCTTCTCTGCAGTTCCTCGGAGCTGCCGGCGCTGGGTTTTGGCCATCATCCCGACCCTCAGATCCTGACTCAGGATCAGGCTGTGATCTGCTCCTTGTCCGGCTGCTCCTTTCCGCGCGGCAGAGGCCGCAAGCTGGAGGCCCAGTGACCTGAACTCGGCCCGTGGGTGAGCTTTGTTCAGCCCACACGGAATTTTTTCATGAATGGAGTCAACATTTAAAAATCTGTAGATATTCCATAAGAAATCTATGGCTCCCCGTAGAACATCAGAGGATCTGAAGATCCGGTGGCACTGGGTCCCCATTCCTAAGAGGCCACACTCAGCTTCGGACAGAGCACATGCACCAGTCCCCACCGATCCCTCTTGTCTCTCTGAAGCTGAGGCCAAGGAACGGTACCTGTTTATCATCTTACCCTGGCCCACTTCACTCGCTGACAATCCCTGCCTGGCCCCGGGTGTTGAGTTTTCAACCCCAGAGACAGTTTCTTTTTCCGCCATAACCACCAAGGCCATGGCTCTGGTTTCAGCCCCGAGCCCCCTAACCTCTGCCTAACATGAGCTACTCAGGGTCACTGTTTGCCTCTTCCCTTGCCCTACAAGGCCCAGCACCGCGCCCTGGGAGTGGGGGATGGGCCGAGACTTGGCTGGGCCCAGCTGGACCCATGGGAGGCAGACCCACATCTGCTCTGAGATGTGTCAGCTGGGCCTGGTCACACTCTTTGTAGCTCATCCCTGAGGCATGTGGGCCCAGGCTCCGTGCTCTCCGCCCAGCCAGGGTGGTGGGTGGGGCCAGGCCCGGGATGTGGTGTATGTCAAGGCCGCACGCAGCAGGCTTGATATTTCAGCTGCAGACACATTGGCTGAAAAGAGGAAGGAGGAGGGGAGATGGACGGAGCTGCTTTAGCAGAAAATACCCAAAACACAGAGGTGCAAAGATCTGAAATCATACCTTCAGTTGCTGTGTGACCTTGGGCCAGTCACTTTATCTCTCTGAGCCTCCAGCTTAAGGTGGAGCCAAGGAGAGGCCCCAGCAGGGGTAATGTGGCTGATGTGGGGCTTAAACCCCAGAGGGACAGCCTGGAATAGAGGGGGAAAGAAAGAGATCACAGACTTTGGGGCCATAGTAACCTGCCACTTGGGAACTGGGCGATCCTGAGCAGGTCACTTCTCCATCTGGACCCTGGAGCGCACGTCATAAGCTCTGTTCCAGCTAAGCCCTCACCAAATTATTCTGAGGGAAAAAAGAATGTATTCATTCAACAAATATTTATTGAGCACTTCCTGTGTGTCAGGCGCTGTGGACACAGTGGGACACGAGACAGTCAAAGGTCTCTGCCCCCATGGAGTTCACACTTTTGTGGGGTGAGAGACAGTAAACAAGACAAATAAGCTGTATATTATATTGGAAAAGATCAGTGGTACAGAGAGAAATAAAGCAGGAACAGGAGATGGGGCATGCTGGGGATTTAAATAGGCAGGGCAGGGACAGCCTCACTAAGCAGGTGACATCTGAGCAACCATCTGTGGGAGATGAGGGAGGGAGCCATTAGAGGAAGAGGCTTCCAGGCAGTGGGAACAGCCAGTGCAAAGGCCCTGAGGTAGGAGGCAGCGAGAAGGTGTGGCTGGAGCAGAGTGAGCGAGGGAGGGAGTGGGAGGAGGGGAAGGCAGGGAGGAGATGGAGGCAGAACATGTAGGGCCTTGTGGGTCATTAGAAGGACTTTGACATTTTCTCTGCATGAGGTGGGAGCCATGGAGGGTTCTGAGCAAAGGAGAGACATGGTCTGACTTGGGTTTTTCACAGGATCTCTCTGGCTGCAAGTGGGGAATGGGCTGTAGAGGCCAGGATAGAAGCGGGGAAAATAGAGCAGAGGTGACCACAATAGTTGGCAGCCTAGGGGCATCTCCAACTTGGTCGTCTTTGAGTTACCTAAGCACCTACTGTGTGTCCATCCCTAGCTGTGTGCCTGGG
>NW_017731404.1:1602771-1608780 GCF_001890085.2 Hipposideros armiger
TGGGGAAGGGGAACAGCCAAGTTGTTGTCCTTCAATCTTAGTTGTGGAGGGCGCAGCTAGCTCAGCTCCAAGTCCAGTTGCCATCCGGCCACCCAACAGCAGCTCAGAGCAGTTCAGCTCAAGGTGCCATGTTCAATCTTAGTTGCGGGGGCGTGTAGTCCACCGTCCCATGCGGGAGTCGAACCGGCAACCTTGCTCTCACCAGCTGAGCCATCCTGCCACCTGTTGGCAGCTCAGCAGCAGCTCAGCTTGGGCGCAGCTCACTGGCCCATGTGGGAATCAAACCAGCGACCCTGTTGCTCAGAGCTCTCGCTCTTAACCAACTGAGCCACTCAACCGGCCTTGTGTTTAAGTGGTTTTTGAACTTTGTACCTGATCTGTCTTCTGTTATAAATTTGCCCTTACTAGAATGTCATCTGACTGGAATCCTACAGTGCATTGCCTTTGGAGTCTGGTTTTTTTTCACTCAGCCTAACATTTTCGAGATGCATCGATTTCATTGTGTGTTATCAGTGCATTGTTCCTTTTTGTTGCCGAATAGTATTCTGTTGTGTGGATGCGTTACAGCTTGTTTACCCAGTCACCCCTTGAGGGCTATGTGGGATGTTTTTTAGTGATTATCAATCAAGCCACTAGAAACATTTGCAAATAGGTTTTTGTGTGAACATAAATTTTTATTTGTCTTGGGGACATTTTGAGGAGTGGAATTGCTGGGTCATATGATAGGTACATGCTGGACTTAATCAGAAACTGCTGAGCTGTTTCCAACGCTCCGGGACCATTTTTGCATTCCCTCCAGCAATGGATGCAAGTTCGGTTGCTTCCCATTCTTGTCAGCACTTAGTATTGTCAGGTTTTTTGTTTGTTTGTTTTAATTTTAACACCACATTTTTGGTCATTGTGGTGTTAATTGTATGTCCCTAATGACTAATGATGTTGAGCATGTTTTTTATGTGCTTATTTGTCACCTGTATATTTTCTTTGGTGTAGTGTCTGTTCAAACTTTTTGTCTGTTTGAGATGTTGGATTGTTTCCTCATTATGGGTTTGGAGAGTTCTTTATGTATTCTAGATATAAGTCAGCTCTTTGTCAGATATGTGATTTGCAAATATTTTCTCCCAGGCTGTGGTTTGTCTTTTTTGTTGTCTTAGACTTTAATAACATCGTTTTGTTTTTACTGTGATGATTTTTCTGGTTATACGTGATTTGTGGCAAGCGTTCTTTGCTCTTTGTTTTCAAATCTAGGGATCATATCAAATGTTTCCTTTTAACATAAAATTATTTAAATAAAAATGTAAGTTGACTTGAAGAAAAATATTAAGTAATAGTAGAATTGGAAAGCAGACAGAACAAAAATCATGAAGGCAATTACTTGAATAACCAGTGTGGGCAGCTTCCATTCATTCCATCAACAAATATTGATTGAGCACCCACTATGTGCCCGGCTCTGTCTCAGGTGATGGGACACAGTGACGAACAAGAGGAGCAGTTTCTGTCCTTTGGGTGATGGTTTCTCTCCAGCGAACTCCTCTTCATCCTGCAGAACCCATCTTGAATGACCCTTTCTCCATCCAGCCTTCTCTAGAACACTCACCATACCATATATTTTCTGTGTTTGTGAGTGTCTCCCTAGGATATGTCTGGCAGCTTCCAATTGGGTTGCACAGAGCCTGGTGCATAGTTTCTCAGTAAATAGTGCCTCACAAAGGAGGGGCTATCCTAAAGTGCCAGAGCTGAGTTTGCTGATTTCATTGGTTGAAATCAGCCAGGTCCACCCTGGTGAAGTGGCCCAAAAGCCCCTCTTCACTGCAGTCTGGGCTGACCCCAGGCAAACCGAGGTCACCCTCCTTGGCTTCCCCTCCCACTGACAAAGACACCAAGAGAAAAAGCCTCCCAATCCCGACGCCTTCAGCTCTCCTCTTTGCTTCCCCAAAATGACTCACTGACCCTGTAAACACTCCCCAGGCATCTCCCTGCTCTGACTGGGCCCTGGTGGCTGCTTCGCTGGCCTCCCACCACCCTTCCCCCTGCTTCTTTATTCCAGCCACCCACCTGCTTCTGTTCCTCCAACACACCAAGCCCATTCCTACCCCTGGGCCTTTGCACTTGCTGTTCCCTCTATCTGGACCCCTCTTTCTCTAGCTCTTTGCATGACTGGCTCTTTCTCATTATGCAATGCTGAGCTTAAATGGCCTCTTCTCAGAGGCCCTCCCAGGCCCCTTCTACTTTTTATCCCATCATTCTGTTTATTTTCTTTGTAGACCACTGACTCTCATTGCAGAATTTATTTGTGCGTTTCCATGTTTCTTGTCTGTACAAAAATCAGTCGCGTGAGGGATGTCAGTACCACGAGAGAGTTTGGTGTGGCCTTCTGTGTCTCCCCACTGCATGGCATAGTAACCAGCACATAGTAGGTACTCAATAAACATTTGGTGAATGAATGAATAAATAAGTGCATGAGCTCTCCCCTCTCAAAATTCACTCAACGCAGAGTTGAGCCCGCCAGCCCATGTGTCAGACGAATGGCTCTCTGAGTGCCTTCAGGGTGGGACCACATGACTTCCTCTGGCCTCCATCCAGCCCCTGCACCCAGCCCAGCGCTAAATGCTGCCCCCTGGGTCCACCAGGCTTGTGTCCTGCCAGCTTCCCAGCCTGGCGGGGGTGGGGGTAGGGGCACTCCACCACCCTTGGAACTGGCCTGTCTGAGGTTTTTCTCAGACCCTCACGAGCCATGGGCCATAGATGGGGCTGGAGGTAGCTGTGAGGGGTCCCGGGACCCCGCATAGAATCCTGGCAGCTCACATCACGACAGAGTCATTTCAGCTCCCTTTCGTCCTCCTGGTTATGCCACAGGAAGGAGAGGCTCCACTTGGGGCTTGTGTGTCTTTACCACCTTCCTACCACCTGTTCTTTCTAAGAAACACAGACTGGGCCCCAGGGTCAAGCCATCATTGGCCGTGGTACCTGGCTTTGTTTCACTTCTTTGTATAATGTGCTGAATATCTTCAATTTATAGCAAGTGCCTTAGGTTGGGTTTCCCTAGAAGCAGATCCCTAGGAGATCTGAAAATTTGAAAGCAAGTCGTTTATCTGGGCGGTGACCCCTGAAAGCCCTGGTAGAGAAGCAGAGAAGTGAGACCAGGAAAGGAGGACAGCCAATGCGGAGAGTTATCAAGTAAGTCACCTCTGTGGGCCCTGGCCCTCTGGTGTAGGCTGTGCCTCTCTAGGCTATCCATGTGGGGGTGGGGGTGGAGATGGGGGTGGCAAGGGAGCCACGGACTGTACACACCCACTCCTGCCGTCTTGGTTGCGGGCGCTCCCTGGAGTGTAAATCCCCAGCCCTTTTAGCTCCTGCAGGTGGGCAGAGTCCACAGGTTAAGGGCAGGTGTAGGCAGCTGGAATTCGGTCTGTGGGAGGGAGATGGGCAGGGCACCTCCAGCGAATGCCTCACCCTTAATACTGGTTTCTCATTTAAAGCAGGGATTAAATGTTTCCTTTAAAACGAAGTCTAAATAAAAATTTAAAGAGCAAGTGGGTTTAAAGAAAAAGTATGCAAATAATATATAGGGGAAAGGGGAATGTGGCAAACACTGCTATTTTTAAGGGTGTTTAAAGCTTTTGACAAGCAGACATATTTTCTTGGTGATCCACCAGGAAGGTGGGTGTGTTTTGGGGGTGTGTGGAAAGACCACCCCCTCCTCCCAGCATGCCTGCCTCACACCCACCCCAACGCTGCCCTGGGTTCTTTGGAGCCTTGGAAATGAGCCATGAAGCTTGAAGTCTTTTGTGACTTGGAGTCTGTCACTTACCATCTCTAGGCCTATTTGTTCAAAGGGTGTGTTCTAACGTCACAGGAAAGAGTCAACGTGCAAAAATAGCCCAGACAAGGGTGGCCGGTTAGCTCAGTTGGTTACACTGTAGTGCTGATAACACCAAGGTTGCTGGTTCAATCCCTGCGTGGGCCACTGTGAGCTGCGCCCTCCCTAAAAGAGCCAACTATGCCATTGTAGCATGAAAGCCATGTGTAACCAATGGCCATGACTGTTTCCCAATAAAATTTTTTAAAAACATAGCCAAGACAATTCTGAAATAGGAGACCTAAGAGGGAAGACTTGTTCGTCCAGACGTTAGAATATATGACAGAGGTATAGAAAATAAAACAGCATGGTATAAACCTAGAAATGGGCAAATACATCAAGAGAATAGAATGGAGAGTACAGATATTAACCCAGGTGTCACCTGTTTTGCCTACTGGATGCGAAAGGGTTTGGAAAAGGGGAAACATCAATTAGCATGGAATTCCCTGGATTGTGTCTGGGCTGGGGCAGTGGCTTCTCAGCAGGCCCTCCATCTTTGGCCCTTCCCTCTGATCAACCTACAAAGACACTGGGGAGACTCACCCTCATGGACCACATGCACCCCACATCTACCCTGGACATCTCAGAAGCCTGCAACACACAATGAGTTTGGTAACAAGTGGCACTAAGGAGGATGTCCCTCCCTCTAAGTTCTCTTTGATTCTTCTTCTTTTTTTTTTTTTTTTNCACAAATGCTCATTCGATAGAATGGAATTTAAAATGAGATGGGGAAGAAAATTCCAAGCCTCCGGACATTCACTGTAACCCAGCAGGTCAACGAGAGGTGCCCGTGCTTCTAAGGGAACGCTGAGGAAGATGGAGGTGATCGTATCAGCCTTTCGGGTGATTATGACTGTGCAGCTGTGTGGCCTTGGGCAGGTCCCTTCCCTTCTCAGACCCTCAGTCTCTTCTTCTCTACAATGGGTGTGATAGCGTCCTCCTTTCCCTGTGTAACTCATAGGATGATGGCTTGGCTCAAACCCATCACAGCTATAATGTACTAAGTGCTTCCTGTATGCAAAGTAGCGGCTATAATCTTCCTCTCCCTGCCTACTCCTTCCGTCCCAGGGGAGAAGGTTGGATGTCCCCTGTTTCTCAGGAGAGGACAGTGAGGCTGGGGATGTGGTTGGGGATGGAGGCTGAAGGAGGGAAGGAAGTGGGGGCTGGGGAGGGCTGGGCTGACGCCGTGATGTCAGAGACGGGCCCCAGGCGGTGGCCAGCCCAGTGCTAACTCCGGGAGGAGGAGGGGCATTGCCCCCCTTAACCCTTTCCCGGCCTCTCTTTCCCAGACAGCCATCCCCCGGGCCTGGCCTTGCCCATAAGATTCCCAGATTTCACAACTGGGGCTGGCGCTGAATCACGTACAGTAAGTCCGGAGAGAAACTCCTGGCTGCCCAGCGTCCCCGGGACAGGACAGCCGCCAAACCTGCCCTCCCTCCCGACGGGCTGAGCGGCTGCCAGGGAACCAGGGATCATCTCTCTGGGCTGCTGACCAGCTGGGGGGTGTCAGGAAGGGCGCACAACCTCTCTGGAGGGCCGGGGGCAGGGCGTGATGGTCGCTGGAGAAGGGAGCAAGCCCCTCCGCCTCTGTAAGCTACAGTTTTCTTATCTGGAAAAGGGAGATGGTCACAGGACTGACCTCGCGGGGTCACTGTGAGGATGAAGTGAGGGGATCTGTGCACAGCGCTTAGCACAGTAAGTGCCCTATAAATATTATTGTTGTTGTTGTGATGCTGGATGGTCCTGATGACACTTCAAGACACTGGAGAAATTATTCAGTCCTTCCGGTGACATTTCCTCTGGTACATCCACTCCTGCCCTCGTGAGACCAAGTATTCTTATGGTTTAAAAACTTCTTCATTACATCAACAAACACTTATTGAGCACCACTGTGTTCGGGGCACTCTGCCAGGCCCTGAAGCTGCAACTGTGAACAAAACAGAAAAAATAAAAGCAAACCTCTGTTCGCACGAAGTCTGTATCCTAGAGGAGGGACTCAAGTGTTTGGGATCATTTCAGTAAGTGATCAGGGCTCTGAAGGGAATATAGCCGAGGGTGTGATGGACAGAGGCTGGGAGGTCCCCTCTGAGGAGGTGACATTTGAATAGAGCCCCAGTACAAAGGGAAGTCAGGGTGCAAAGGTGTTGGGGGGG
>NW_017731404.1:1611095-1612189 GCF_001890085.2 Hipposideros armiger
TTTTCTGCTGTTCGTCCCCTCCCCCATTGCCTCTGGTTTACCGAGTCACTCCGAGTAGATTCCCCCCCACCAGCCACCCCCTCCCTTGGCATGTCTGTCAGCGCCCTTGGGGGAAAGAATTTGGAAAGGGGAGGAAGAGAAAGAAAAGAGAGCAGGGTGCGAGGGGACGGTTCCCACACCTGTGTAAATAATTTGTCATCTTAAAACTTGTCAAATATGCTCACCTTTAATGCCCAGTTCTTGGGCTTGTTTTCCTTGGCAAGGCCCCCACGAGAGTGGAATTTCGGCTGAAGGGAGCCCAATTGTCGTCTTCTAAGCATGTTCCCAGGCCGGGGACCGGGAGGACTCTGGCTGACGCTTCACTTCCGTCCCCAGAAGTACCGGAACGTTCCTGGGATTTAGGGAGCAGCCACCAGTTCTGGAAGCTGTCCCAGATTTCTGGAATGTTGGAATTCAAAAGGCTTCCTGCCCATTCTCCAGAGGAGGAACGTGAGGCCCAGTGAGGGGAAGGGGTTGGTCTGAGGTCACACAGCATGCTCCATGAGCTAGAGTTTGGCAGAAGGAGGTGGAAATTGTATGAACAGGTCAGTATCCATCTCCCGTTTTCAGGTAACAGCACCCCGATTTCCTACTGGAGAACCTCCTCTTTCCGCATCTCAGCCTATGAGGTTTGGGTGGGGTGCCCCAGGACCCTGTCTCCAGGGATGGGCATATGACCAGATCTGGCTCCAGTGATTGGTCCAGGGCTAGGCACATGACTAAGCCTACCCAATGAAACTCAGTCCTGGGACTTTGGTTGCTGGGAATTACGTATTTGCGAAGGAGATGCAATGTTTCCATTGGACTGAGAGTGAGCCAGCAAAAGCCAGGCGCAGCAGGGGACATCACAGGGGAAAGCTGCTTCAGAGAGCTGGAGAGCGGGACAGGGTTTGAACCTCTGGATCTGTCCACACTTGAAATTAGATACCCTTGGACTTTTCAGTTTCATGAACCCCTATATATCCCATTTTTGCCTGAAAACGTTTGGGCTGGTTTTCTGTCACTTGCACACAACAGGTTCTGATTGACCCAGGGCCTGGGGGAGGGCGGGGGTG
>NW_017731404.1:1612334-1614677 GCF_001890085.2 Hipposideros armiger
AGGGCGGGGGTGGGGGGTGGGGAAGGGACTAGATCCCAGGCAGAGGCATCAGTAGGCATAGTGACCCCATAGCAGCAATGCCAAGGAATATTCAAGTAACAGGGATAAGAAGGAGGTGCCCCCCTCCCTATCTGGCGCAGGTGAATTTAGGAGTCGGTCAGGTAGTCGAGGTGGGAAAAAGGGAAGGACCTCTCCAGCAGAGGAAACAAGCTTGGAGAGGGGACCACTTTGCAAAGGCTACCGCCCGTGTGCTAGGCATGTGTTGGGTGCCAAGGGACAGAGATGAAAACGGCCAAATTGACCCTTCCAGCTAAAGGAGGCTGCTCTGCTTTGGAGCTGAGCCTCCACACCTCCGTGAGCTTCTCCCTGCTGGGCCCTGCCAGCATGTCCTCTCAGACACTCAGGTGTGCTCCTAACTGGTCACGGGCACCAGTGGGGCCACACCGCATCACTTTATAGGGCGCACAGAGCGTCAGATCACACTGGGTCCCAGTGAAAGTTCTTCCCTTTGTGAATTTTTTTACTGTCCCTTCTTTACATCAAGGAGAATCCTTGTTTGGTGCTAACCTGTCCCTAAGGCTGAATACTTGCTAATCTCCCTTTGTGAAAAAGGGACAGGTCTCAGGCTCCATACCTTTGGCACACAATTGTATTTAGCTAGGCTTTTTAAAACTTTGTATTGAGCTGTGGCACACACATGAGAGGCGCTCAGCTTGATAAACCTTCACAGCGCTGTAATCGGCACCCCGATGAACAGACAGAACGTTCCACCCCAGAGCCCCTCTCTGTCCACTCCAGGTACTTCTACTCCTAGGGGCAGTGCTCTCCTGACTTCCATCACCATAGATAGATCTGTTTCATTGTGTTTTTTTTTCTTAAAAAAGACTTTATTAGGGAATTGGGGGAGGAGAACAGTGTAGGGGAATTGGGGAAGGGGANTCCCCCTGTCCCAGCTTGGGACTGACCTCTGGAAGAGATGAAACATCCAGGGATCACTGGGACCAGGCTGTATGTTCACAGCTGGACCAAGAGATAGGACGTGTGTGTGTGCGCGCGCGCGCAATAGATCAAGACCAAGGAGTCACGAGAGAGGGAAGAGAGAAGGGGTGCGCTTCCAGGGTCAGGGGACAGCTGGAGCCTGGTTTGGGGGCCCACGCAGGGGGCAACATGAGGCCTAATCAATATCCCCAGGGGTGTTTTAAAAATCATTTATTTCTAGAAAAGTCCTTCACCATTCACCATCAGATCATGGAGGCCAGGATGGCTGATGGCATGGGTGGCTGTGGCCTGACATGTCACTTTTGCACTTAAACTGAGGCAGCTGGCGAAATGAACTTCACGGGGTCTGTGTATGTGTGAGAAATAAGGAGTCCCTGTGGGGTAGGCCAGCTCCTTATCCCCATTGTACAGATGAAGAAACTGAGGCCTGAGAGGGGAGGAACGTTGCCCAGGTCTCCCTGCTTGTGGAGTGACAGAGATGGGATTTGAACCCCAGCCTGTGTGGCTTGGGCCGCTCACAACCCAAGTCCCATCTGGTGCTGGGGGTCTTGGTGTCAGGATGGTGGTGAAAGCCAGATGTTTATGGCACGTTGGGCCCCTACACATCTGGAAAGGAGCTGGCCTGGGGTGAATAGAACCAGCTGCGGCCCCTCTCCATCCTCCCCCAGGCTGAGAGTAATTACCTGCCCGGGTTAATAGTGCCCACTTCCCGCCACCTTTCATCAAGGCTCCTGGAGTTGCCAGGCAGTAATTAACCTCACAGTACCCTCTGAAGTTGGCACTGGAAGCAGACATGTTATTACACCCATTTTTTTTACAGGTGGGTAAACTGAGGCAGAGCCCACTGTGACCTGGGAGCCTGTTGTAGCCTCATGACTGAGCATCTAAATTAGTGTCCACTTTCTTCCCACAGAAAGCAGGGGGCTTTCCCCCAGGTACCCCTTAGCCTGAAGGCCAAACTGCAGGCGAGAGGCCTGGCAGGTCCTGGACATTCCTGTTCCTGCCCTGTCACCTCGGAAGACAGGAGTGTGGGCGTGGGCCCAGATGGAAGGGGCTGCGATCTGGCTCTGCTGTGTGACTCTGGGCAAGTCGCAGCTCTTCTCCGGGCCTCAGTTGTCCCCCTTGGTAAAGCAGGGATGGTCATGCCCACCTTGGGGGTTTGTCCTGAACAAAAAGCACAGGGACCCCCTCTGCTCCATCTCTGCCCTCTCCTTTGGCTCCAGCCACCAGGGCAGGGGTTTTTGTGTCACTCACCATGTGTCCCCAGAGCTCAGCTCAGTGTCAGGGACAAGTAGGTGCTTAAGAAACGATTGCTTCTCCACCTCTTTCCTTGTTGACTCCAAG
>NW_017731404.1:1623397-1643205 GCF_001890085.2 Hipposideros armiger
GTAGCCCATGGCAACCCACTGCAGCAGGGGCTGCAGCCTATGCCGTTGCCGGCGACTCATGGCAGCCCAGCTCCAGGTTGAGCTGTTGTTCAGCATCTTAGCTGTGGAGGGCAGTGTCACTGGCCCTCCTATGTGGGATCTGAACCAGGGCCCTCTGGCATCCCAAGCGAGTTCTTAACCATCGCGCCACTCGGCCGGCCCCTCTTTGATTCTTCTGATTGGCCCACTGAGAAAGCCTCATGTGGGTGCTGGCAGGCCATGAACATCTCTCCAAAGCGTGGTCCTCTCCCTTTACGAGGCAGAGCAGACTTCAGGCCAGAGCCCTCAGCAGGCCACAGAATCCAGCCAGAATTTAATAATATTGTTTTGTGATCAGCGTTTTTAAGGTTACTTGCCACCTGTAGAAATGAACACTTGTTTTCTCTTTCTGGTAGTAATATGAATTTTCCTTAAAGGAAAATTTTACTGACACAGGCTACCGCCACAATTAATCTCCAAAACATGATGCTAAGTGAAAGAATCCAGACACGGAAGGTCGCCTATTGTATGATTCTGTTTCTATGAAATATTCAGAATAGATAAACCCATAGAGACAGAAAACAGAATGGTGGTTGCCAGGGGCTGGGGGAGGGTGGCGAAGCAGGGAGCAGCTTCTTAACGGGTACGGGGTCTCCTTTTGGAGTGATGAAAATATTTTCCAACTAGTTAGAGGTGATGGTTGCACAACATTATGAATGTAGCAAATGCCACTGAATTGTTCACTTTAAAATGGTTAATTTGATGTTATGTGAATTTCACCTCAGTAAATTATTTTTTTAAAAAACCAACCAAGCATGCAACCACTATGGAAAACAGTATGGAGGTTCCTCAAAAAATTAAAAGTAGAACCGCTGTATGACGCAGCAATTCCACTTCTGGGTATCTGTTCTTAATACTAATTCGAAAAGATATATGCATCCCCTGTGTTCACTGCAGCAATGTTTACAATGGCCAAGACATGGAAGCAACCTAGATGTCCATCAATAGATGAGTGGATAAAGAAGATGTGGTCCACATATATACGATGGAATATTATTCAGTCGTAAAAAGCGAAATCCTGCCCTTGGTGACAACCTGGATGGACCTAGAGGGTATTATGCTGAGCGAAATAGGTCAGACAGAGAAGGACAAATGCGGTAGTATCTCGCTTACATGTGGAATCTAAAAAAACAAAACAAACGAACAAACGAAACAAAACAGAAACAAACTCGGATACAGAGAACAAACTGATGGTTGCCAGAGGTGAGGGAGGAAGGGGGGATGGGAGAGAAAGGTGAAGGGAAGTCAGAGGCACAAGCTACCAGCTATAAAATAAAGCAGTCACGGGGACGCAATGTACAGCATAGGGAACACCATCAATAATATCGTAATAACACTGTATAGTGACAGATGGGCACTGGACTTACTGTAGCGGTCACTTCATCAGGGACGTAAACATGGAATCACTGTGTTGTACGCCTGAAACTAACATAATACCGTATGTCAACTATACTTCCATAAACAAACCAACAAAACGAAAACCAACCAAGCAAACGAAAGCATCCATTTACTTCATAAAAAAGTATGAATGGATTTAAAGATGACTTACAAGTGAGGTTTGGGAGACACTGGCTGAGAGGCTGGGTCTCACCTCCAGGCCTGGCTCTTACCCTGCCTGGGCCTGGGATGCCCTCTCTGTGCACGGCAGAATCCTGCCCAGCCTTGGGAACCCAGGCCAAGCCTCCCCTCTGCAGGAAGCTTGGGTTATACAGGCCCATCAGGCGACCGGAGCAGTCAGGTGGGCCCAGCCCTGCAGCCCTTCAGCCTCAGGTGGGAACCCTAGCCCCACTGCTTACTGAGCTCTTAACTTGGGGCCCGTGGCTTCACCTCCGATGAGGGCCTCGGTTTCCTCATCTGTAAAACAGAGGTTCATTATAGTTCTTATCTCACAAAGTTGAGTTGCCACGTAGAAAGTCTATGGACAGAGCACAGTAGGTGCCCTGGATTTGCCCTTCCTGTCGCGCACCAGTCACACCAGCCTCGCATCTATTTGCCTGCTGTTTCCTGGACTGTAATTAAAGGTTCAGCCTTCGTGATCTCTGTATCCACAGTTCCCGCACAGGGCTCACATGTAGTAGGTCCCCAAGGAGGGCATGTTGATTGACACCCAAAGGAATTCCCAGAATCCCACCTTTTCCCTCCCACCTCTATTGCGCCCACCCCTGGTCCAGCCCTCTTCATCGCTTACCTGGACGATTACAATAGTCCCTGACCTCCTGGCTTCTGTCCTGTACCTGCCACCCCAATCCATTCTCCACATGCAGCCAGATGGCTCTCATTGGAACTTAAGTCAGATTCTGTCTCTCCCCTGCTCGGAACCTTTCCAGGGCTCCCACCTTGCTCAGAGTAGGAGTCTTCCCTGTGACCCACAAGGCTGCACGATGTGACCCCCTCCCCACCCTCCACCAGCACCCTGTCCTCATCTGCCCCGCTCTCCCCCTCTTGGCTCTGGCCATGACAGTCTCCCACTGTTGCTCTAAATCTCCAGGCCTCCACCCCTGGGCCTTTGCGCCTGCTATTTCCTTTCCCCCAGATATCACCCACTGCTCACTTCTTTACCCCCTGGAGGCCTTGGTTCAAAGAGCCCCTTTTTAGGGGGACTTTCCCTGGCTTTCCAGATCTCACTGGACTCCAAAGCTCTCTTCCTCCCCTCGGAACGGTCCTTGGCTGGGGTCCTGGACCCTGCTGCATGTCTCCGGGGCCCAGGGTCAGTTGTGAAAGCAGGCAGCACCCAGGCTACACCTGGCGCAGGGGCCTCTGCCTGCCCGCCATGGGAGGCCGCCCTGCCCTATGCACATGGGCTTCCAGGGTGCAGGTGGGAAAACCCCGCATGCTCCTCCACTTACCTGACTGGGGCTGACTCAGACCCTCACTCCTGGCCAGAGGGAGCCGCAACCGCCCCACCCGGCTCTCTGATGGGAAACAGTGCTGCTAGGGCCTAGCTGAGCCAAACACTGACTCACCTCACCCCGCCCAGCCTCTGCCACTGGAAGTCACACCTCCCTCTGGCCAGAAAAGCTCCAGCCCTTTGCTCCCGTGGGACCTTTCCCACTCTGTGCCCAAGCTGTGCCTTGGCCAGCGATGCCCTTCCGCCTGGAGCCTTCTGGTCCTTCCAGTCCAGCCTGAGGGCCATTTCCTGCTGGGACACATCTGAGTCCTCTGGCCAGAAGGCTAAAGGGCTAGTGGGAGAGATTAATAATAATAATAATAATAATAATAAAATAGTAATAATAAGGCAATAGTAATAATAACTAGCCATGCATAGCATGTGCCAGGCACTGTACTAAACCCTTTATTGTATTACCTTAGTCAACCTTCACAGTAATCTCATGAGGCGGGGACTTTCATTTTCCCAAGGCTCTGAGTGGCTAGTAACTAGCGCAAGGTTACCAGCTGGTATGTGGGAGGCAGGATCTGAAGCTGGGCAGCCCGGATGCCAGGCCTCCATTCTCGCCCCCAGATCTGAAGAGCTGAGTGGAGGCCCTGAGGCTGGGACCCAGGGAGGCGATCCACGACCTGGGGTCCGTGTTAGTGTGGCCTCCCCACAGGGGGAGCCAGCCCCTCTCTTCAGGGGATGGCTTCCCTGCGCGAGCGCCCTGCTGCCAGCACTGGCTGGTCCTTGGCCCTTCTATTGGGGTGAATCCTCAGATCGCAGGGTCTGGGCAATCCATCAGCAGCTGCTGAAAGGGAATTGACACTTACGAAGCAGGCAACACGGTCTGGACACGTAACCCTTTAAGTTCCCCAGCAGCCCTGTGACGGGAGAAGAGTTACTAACATTCATTTTACAGAGGAGACAAAGGCACAGAAAGTAGCAGGGTTTGCTCAAGGTCACAGGACTAGGATGTGGCAGAGGCTGACTTCAAACCCAGGATTATTCTAACACCACAAGGCTGGGGTCCCTTCTACTGGATGGTGACATATCATCTCAATGAAGAACAGGGCAGGACCCAAATGTCAGAAAGACCTGGAACTTCAGTTCACACCACCCTCTCCTTCCAGCATTCCACTAACCTCCACTCACCCATTCATTCTTCCATCCATCCATCCATCCATTCATCCATCATCCAGATGTCTATCTATCCACCCTTCCATTATTCTGTCTAGTCCTTCCATTCACTCCTCCATCTATCCATCCCTACTTCCATGCACCTATCCTTCTATTCATTTGCCTATTCATTTTTCTATCCTTCCCACCTTCTATCCTTCTATCTTTCCATCCTTTCATCTATTTATTCATCAATTTGAACAGTACCTCTCTGTTCATCAACCCATAAATTTTTCCATCCATCCATCCACCCACCCACCCACCCATCCATCCACACCCATCCACACATCCATCTATCCCCTTTACATAACCATTCATCTATACATCCCAAAAACGTTTATTTAGCTGATGGCTACTGTGCCCAAGTCTTCAGATCGCTGTGCCTTGAGCCGGGAGAAACACGCCTAATTAGGTTTATGTTTATTTGTTGATCCAGGAAGGCTAATTGTGGGGTTCGTAAACAGCCCTTTGATGGCTGGGGAGTTACTTAAGAGGACAGTTAAGTAAACAACCACTGGGTGGAAACAGCCCGTGCTGGTACACAGCGGGTCCAGAGTCGTGACCTGCCTTTCACAGCGGGAGGACGGCCGAGTTCCAGACGACGCGGATGCTGTGGGGTCAGAATAACGGGGACAGGGGCACTAAGAGCTGACATGTGTCGAATGCCTACTGTGGGCCAGATGCTATGCTAAGCACGGCCCTGCCAGCAAATTCCAGGTGGTGGAACCATTGTGATGCCATTTATGGATGGGAAGACTGAGGCTCAGGGAAGGGAAGTCATGTGCTATGGTCACAGGCCTGGGAAGTAGCACAGTCCCAGCACCAATCTAGGCCTGTCTGTGTGCAGCAATGATAATAATAATAATAGCAAATAATTATAGAGCACTCACTATGTACCAGGCACTTAAAGCCTTCAAGTCCTCTTTACTCACTTAATACTCACACAACCCTATGAGGTCAGTACTCTCATCACTCTCGTTTTACAGAGGAGAAAACGGAGGTCGAGAGGTGTAAAGTAACTTGCTAAGATTACTGAGCCGGGCAGCGGCAGAAATTTTTTTTTTTTTAATTAAATGTCTGGATCCAAGTCCTACTACTGTTAACCATGTTATGCAATGGAATACACCTTATATACATTAAGCTTAGAAAGTTTCAGCCATACATGATTGGCCAAATACTCTTAAAATCATTTTTTTCCATCTCTTTGTGTATCTAAAAATACTGTAAAATTTTAGCTTTAGTATGTCTTTTTTGTTACTTAGTTCAGGGGTCCGTAACTTTTTTCTGTAAAAGACCAGATTGTAAATATTTTAGGCTTTGTGGGGCCATATTGTCTCTGTCACTACTATTCGCCTCAGCCATGGTAGCGGGAACGCCACCACAGATGACATGAAACTAATGGGTGCAGCTGCGTGCTAATAAAACTTTATTGACAAAACCAGGTGGCGTACTGGACCTGGCCCAAAGGGTATAGTTTGCAAACCCTGACTTTGTGCATTATGCATGCGTTCGTATTCACCTAACCATGCACTCTTGCCCTTTTATGAGTGACATAAAGGCTTTTCAAGGATAATTTCAACCACTGCTGAGTTTCACCTCCAGGCCATTTGCTCACCACATGCCTTTTACACCATTTCCCCATTTCCCCACTATTGGCAGCTTCTGAAAGAATTTGCAAATTCCTGGGATTCATCTAACTCCTTTATTCACAAGGTCAATTAATGAATGACACCCGTGAGTGGGGCTCAGCCTGTCTGACTCCCCACCAAGGACCCCGGGAGCGCTAAGGCCGCTGGGAATTACTCTTCTCCACACCAACTTCTGTAAACTTCTTACTTGAGAAAAAAGTTGTAAAGTGAAAGTTAAGAAGTCCTAAGGCTGGGGCTCTCATGCTGTTTTCTATTGGTGACAAGAACAAGGAAATGAAAGGATGACTGGTAGAGATGTTACAAAATGTACTCACGGCTAGTGGGAACAAAGTGGGGTCAGGTCAGAAAGATCCCTTTTCCCCTTTATCCCCACCCCCTTCCCCTCAATGTCTATTTCCTAGTCTCAGAAAAGCCATGAGCCTGGGGAACAGCATGTGGTCACTCTAAAGTTAAAAGACAAACAACAACCTGGGTAAAAATATTTGCAATATAAATGTAGACAAATGATTTATTTCCATAATATATAAAAATCCCTGCAGAACAAGAAGAATAAAACCCCAACCCACTAGAACGGGGGTCGGCAAACTTTTGAGACAGAAGAGCCAATCCTGCCCCTCACAGCAAATTAAAAATTATTCGAGAGCCATAAAGCAAATGAAATCACCATGATGTGAATAATGTCCTTTAAAAATTTTATAAATGAAACTAGGATAGTTTTAGTTTCATTTTCAATTCTACTTCAGAGCCCCATGTACGTACCCAAAGAGCCGCATGCGACTTGCGAGCTGCAGTTTGCTCACCCCTGAGCTAGAATAATAGGGTAGTGGGTGGGAATAGGAAATTTACAGAAAATGCTATAGCATACATATGGCAAAGAAACAGGCAACATGTCCAGTTTTGCTGGTAACCAGGCAAATGCAAATTTAAAAAATGATTAGCTAACATAGCCTCCTCCTCAGGTTGACAAAAATGAAAGATTGGTGACGTAAAGTGTTCAGGAGACGGGGGGTGGGGGGAGGNAAAGGCGGGAAGTCTTAAAATTACTTCTCTCCAAAAACAGCGCTCAGAGGCGCCACCCTGCCCCGGAAGCTCTCTGACCTGCCTCGCAGGGAATTTGGGAATGGCCACACTTGTATACTACAGGCGGGGGTGTAAATTAGAACAGCCTTTCAGGAAGACAGTTTTGCAGTATCCAGTAAAACTGTAAATTCATATTTTCTAGAACTCAGCAATTCCATTGTTTGGTGTCTCCCTCAGAGAAACATCAGGCACAAGGAGTATGTGCCAAGATAGTCATTGGAAACAACCTAAATATCCATCGATTGGGGAAGGGTTAAACGCCTTGTAGTGGTCTGAGGCCTCCCCATCTTGTTGAGGCAGAGCCTGCCCACTGACTTTGAACCTGGGAGATGCTCACGCTTTCCAGTGTCTCTTGCAGCTAGGTTGGTGGTCACATGACCCAGGCTTCACCAATCAGACATGCCTACCCAGACTTGGAAGCAGGGAGAGTTCAGTGGCAGCAGGTATGTCTTACCTGAATCAGTCCGGTGGTGAGATTTGGGCCACTATCCCTGCTGACTTTGAAACCTGGTTCTCCAACCCTCCTGCCCCCCCCTCCAAACCCCTACTTTTATTTGAACTTTGCACTCAAATGTGGCATACATACAGAGAAATGCACAGGTCATGAGTGGTAACTTGACAAATCTTCATAAGTGAACACACTGTATAACCAGCCCCACACCAAGAAACAGAACATTCTAGTTCCCCAGAAGCTTTCCTCATGCCCTCCTCTAGTCACGACGTCCCAAGGGTAACCAAGGGTAGTGTGTCTATTTCTGGCACTTTACAGAAATGGAATCAGGCAGTCTGGTTTGTGTGTGACCGCTTTCTCTGAATGGTAATGCCGTGAGGAACCATCCATGTGGTTGCAGGTCCTTCATCCTCATCGCTGGGCCGTATTCCACAGTCAGAATGTGGCTCTGTTTGTTCATCTCCTCGCCTCCTGATGGGCCTGTGGGGACTTCCTAGTAAGGGGCTATGTATGAACAGGGCTGCTCTGAACGTTCTTGTGCGTGTCTGTTGGTAAACATCTGTCTGTATACCTGTTGCGTGCACACCTATCGCTGGGTCACACAGGAAGTGCCTGTCTCGCTATTAGAAACCGCCAGCTCTCCAAAGGGCTTGCACCATGTTGCATTCCTGCCTGCCATTCCCTCTGGATGCTCACCTCCTCATCAGCTCTTGGTATTTTCCATCTTTCATTTCATTTGGGAAACAAAATCAGTAAGCTATACGTATATATTTTTACATATTTATATATTTTTAGGAATTGACTCATGCAGTTGTGGAGGCGTGGCAAGTCTGAAATCTGTAGGGCAGGCCAGCGGGCTGCAAACTCAGGCAGGATTTCTGTTACACTCTTTGAGGCAGAATTCTTCCTTCTTCAGGAAGACTCGGTTTTCTCAACGCCTTCACTGGATTGGATGAGGCCCGTACACGTAATTGAGAATAATTCCCTTCCCTTAAAGTCAAATGAGGGTAGATGTTAATCACACCTACAGAATACCTTCACAGCAACATTTAGTGTTTGACCACACAACTGGGCCCCATAGCCTAGCTAAGTTGACACAGAAAATGTAATTATCCCAATTATTCAGAGTCATTTATGTCACTTACAGCTCTGAGCCCTATCTGATCCACCATTTATAGAAACACACACACACACACACACACACACACACACACACACCACCACCACCACCAACAACAACAACAACAATGGCATGTGTGTCTACATGTTTAAGTGCACAGAGGTAACTCTGGAAGGATATAAGCCAAACCTGTGACATGACCACCTCCAGGAGTATCCAGGATGGAAGTCAAAGGGACTTTTAAGTATAAGCTGTATCAGTAAAGAAAAATTTAAAGAGCACAGTAATGTGTTAGTGATGTTATTAAAATTAGTTTTTAAGTGGGAAAGCTTTTAAAAGAAAAATAAAGAAATCATTAAGTCCCATTATTCCTTCGTCAAATATTTACTGAACACCTGCTATGTACTAGGTGCTGGAGATACAGTGGATAAGATAAGCAGTCTGTTTGCTTGTGAAGCTGACATCATGGTGGAGGAGTGAGACAATCAAGAAGTAAACAAAGAGATGAGCAGATAATGTTAGAGTGTTAAGGAGCGTTCTGAAGGTAAGTAAACATGTGTAGAGACAAAGAATGAATGGGGACATAGAGTTATATTGGATTGGGGGGGGTCAGGGGTGGCTTCTCTGAAGTGACATTTGAGCTGAGTCCTGAAGGAGGACAAGGAGTGGCCAACTCAGCAAGTGCAAAGGCCCTGAGGTAGGACTGGATCCGATGAGGTTAGAGGAGAACTCCAGCAATGCTTCTGACTTGTGAACTGAGGCCCATAGAGGGAAAAGGGCAGCCCAAGGCCAGAGCACTGGACATGGTGGAGCCAGGTGGGAACCTCTGCTGTCTGCCCCCAGAGGAGCAGTGTGCTGGTGCTAAGCTGCCCGTCCAGGATGGAGGCCTCTGAGCTGCTCGAAGGGCTCTGTCCATTGCTCCTTTTCTGCAATCCCCTCATGATTAGAACCGAGCATTGGAGACCTAGCCTCCAGGCTTGTGCCAGCCTCACCCTGCCAGCCAAGGCCAGCAGTACCACAGAGGGACATCTAATGGCTGCACACTCTTTACCTCTGAGTTGAAGGGTCAGCAGAATCTACAGTTTTTCTTAATGATAACAGTGGCTAGGGAAGGTGCCCGGAATAGACACTTTCCCTGCAGCATCCAGCCAACTCTTGGTAAGAGCCCTGTGAGTGATATTGTGATTCCCACTGTATGGCTGAGAACACTGAGGCGCACAGAGATGAAATACCTTGAGTCCAGAGCCTGTGTTTTTCACCCTTGCAGTCTAGACCCTGCTCTTCTAGATCTCAAGGCAAGAGCAAAGCCACCTTTTTCAAATGACAGAGGCCCAGATGGGAAAGGACAGTCCCACCTAGGCCTTCATTGTATAGACAGAAACTCTGAGGTCTGGAGAGGGAAAGAAACCATCCCCTGACTCTACAGAACCGGATCTGGAGCTGGGTCTCCCTGTGCCCAGGACCCTCCCAGCCTTATTCTTGGATTTCCCTCCACCCCCTTCTCTCCCCTCATGATGGCTTGACTAGTCTCTAGGCTGTTGCTCCAACATGCCAATCTCAGACCGGCCTCAGGACCTTTGCACTCCCTTTTCTCTCACCAGAGCTGGCCCTTCGCTTCTTTCTTCCCTTTATCGACCCCTCCATTGACAGCAGCCATGCATTCACTCTTCCTATCTTAATTTATTTTTCTGCCTAGCACTTGTCAGTCTGTCATTATAGTAAATATTTACATAGTTGTTTGTTTTCCCTCTCCCTGCCTAGAATGCCAGCTCCTTGAAGGCAGGGACTTTATTCGCAGCTGTTTCCCCATGTCCAACCCAGGGCCTGGTCCCCCATAATGCTCAATATGTGCTTATGGAATGGATGGATGGATGATGGATGGATAGATGGGTGATGAACGGATTGATGGGTGAATAGGGGAATGGATGGATGGGTAATGGATGGATGAGTGGATGAGTGGATGGATAGACATTTCTTTCAGCATCACTTCCCACCCCCAGACTCTGGGTCTCCCTCTTGGCTGTTCTGACTTGCCTCCTCTGGCTTTAAGGCTGAGCAGACAGCTCTGAGTGCTGCCACAGGATGGGCAGTAGTTGCTGCTTCTCACCCTCACCTGAGGCTGGGCAAACAAAAGCCTTCGTCCGCCCTCCCTGGCTTGGCCCCTCTATAGCCCAGGGTGGGAAGTTGCTGGCAAGTCAGCAGCTTAACTTTGCTGCAACTTTGAGGCTTAACCTGTCAAGCTGGGTTTGGAGGCTCCTGTGGTCCACAGTGGAGCTAGCTAGCATGATGGGGTGCAATGCCGGGCATGGTGGCCAAGGCACAGACAGAAGTTCCTACCTGGGTGGGTTCCAGAGGCTTCTGGAGAGAGTGCTCTTTTGGAGATGTTAGTTTCAAAGAGCCCTAGGTGCTGTTATGATCCCCATCTCATAGTGGGTAAACTGAGGCAAGGGTGGCAAAGTTAGTGGCTTAAGACTCGCTGCTGCTCTGTGGCAAAGCAGCCTGGCACTGAGGCCTGTGGGTCTGATACTGGTGCCCTTAACTGCCGCCCTCCTCCGTCCTCCAAAGTTGCCTTTTCTGATGCCTTTTGACCCACTCAGTTCAGCAACCGCGAGGCATTGACCCACTCAGTTCCACAAGGAGTTATTGTTGTTGATGTTATTTTTCACCATAAATCCCTCCTAGTCTTTTTCCCCCCGCTTTAACCTCAGCACACAGACAAACCCCACATCATAAAGGCTGAGTGGCTTCTGGAAATGAGAGCCTCATTCCATGGGCTACAGCCACATGAGCCATGTTTATTAGGCTTATTTTAAATTGCTTCCCCACCCCCCATGAAAGGCGGGAAGTCTTAAAATTACTTCTCTCCAAAAACAGCGCTCAGAGGCGCCACCCTGCCCCGGAAGCTCTCTGACCTGCCTCGCAGGGAATTATTAATTATGATTTGTCTTTATAATCATCCACTTGGAGTCTCGGGTGACACACGCTCAGACTTGTCCATTCTTTCAAAGAAGGAATCAAAGGTTCATGAAACTAAGTTATATTTAACGAGTGGAATTACTTGGGTTCAGCCCTGGATTTAATGTGTGACCTTGGGCAAATCCCATCCCTCCCTGGGCCTCTGTTTTTCTAGTTCTAGATGGAGGAGCGTGGACTAGCAGCTGACCCAGTGTCTAGACTATATATTTCCCAAATTGTGAATAATGCCAGGGGTATCTGAAATGGCTTCAGTTGTACACGGATAGGTATTTTATAAATTGGATTTTCTATTTTCACTTGTAAAATGTAATAGTGTTAGAACATTTCATTTATAAATGCAGACATTTTTGGTCATTGGGATGACTGTAGGGAGGAGGAGCTTTGCTTCATGTTGCCATTCAGGTATCCTGACTGATGAGGGCTCTGCCATCTTCAACTGGTAGCTTCCAAGGTCACCCTGAGGATGTGCATCCAGCCAGAGAGAAGAGAGGTGGCGGAGAAGGAACCCATCCGCCCAGGTTGACACACCTGTATACATTTCCCCTCACTTTCCATTGGCCTGAACTAGTCACTTGGTACCACCCAGATGCAAGGGAAATTGGGAAATGTAGTCACCTGGCTGGGCAGCTACTTATCTTCAACCTGACACTTTACACGTGAAGCATGGCTCTTTGACAGCCCCTTAGCCACCTCTGCCTCAGGAGTCTCTTTTTAAACGAATAAGTTGGGAAACAGAGCTTTGCCACCCACTTATTAATGAATTAAAATATGCTGTACAATTTCTACAAACTGGGAGGAATCATTCTACCAATATTAAGGTTTACTACACAGTAATCAAGACAGTGTAGCACTGGCAGAAAGATAGACATGGAATCAATGGAAGAGAATAGAGAACCCAGAAAGAGATCCACACACATATGCACAGCTGATTTTTGACAAGGTGAAAAGAAATTCAATGGAAGAAGGATAGCTTTTTCTGTAAACCATGCTGGGGCAATCAGATATCCATAGGCAAAAAAAAAAAAAGAACAACAACAAAAAACCCTTGACTGAAACCTCACATCTTATATAAAAATTAACTCAAGGGGTGGCCGGTTAGCTCAGGTGGTTGGGGTGAGGGCTCATGGCATCAGGGTTGCCGGTTTGATTCCCACATGGGCCAAGGAACTGCACCCTCTACAACTAGATTGAAACAACTACTTGACTTGGAACTCATAGGTCCTGGGAAAACACATTGTTTCCCAATAAAATTTCTTTAAAAAAAAAAAAAGAACTCAAAATGAATCATAGACTTAAATGTAAAACATTTATAAAACATTTATGGATTATGGAAATGTTTTATATTTAAAGAAAAGTCAATCTTTGGGCTCTAAGGCTAGGCAAAGAATGATTAAACTTGAACACCAAAAGCGTGATTCATAAAAGGAAAAATTGATAAATGGTGCCTCATCAAAATTAAAACCTTTTGCTTTGTGAAAGGTGCTTTAAGGGGATGAAAAGACAAGCCGCAGACTGGGAGAAAGTATTTGCAAACAACACATCTGACAAAGGGCTAGTGTTTAGAATGTATCAAGAACTCTCAAAACTCAGCAAGTAATAATAATAAAAAAAAACCCAGTTAGAAAATGAGCAAAAGGCAGGAACAGATGTTTTACAGAAGAGGATGCACAGATGCAAATAAGCCCACGAAAAGAGGTTCAATGTGATTAGCCATCAGGGAAAAGCAAATTAAAACCACCAGGAGCTATTACTGCTCACCTATCAGCATGACTAAAACAAAACAATGACGAGAACGCTAAATGCTGGTGAGGACTGGAGAAACTGGATCACTCACACATTCCTAAAGGGAATGTAAAATGGTACAATGTTCTGGAAAACAGTTAGGCAATTTCTTAAAAACTAACATCTGACCCAGAAATTACCCTCCTGGACATAGACATGGAAACTTATGTTCACACAGGAACCTGTCCGCAAGGGTTCATAGTAGTTTGATTCATAAGAGGCGAAAGCTGGAAGTACCCCAGATGCCTTTCAATAGTGAATAAGGAAACTGTGGTACATCCATACCGTAGAATATTGCTCAGCAATAAGAAGGAACCAAATATGGATACACACAGAAATTCGGGTGAATCTTTAGGGAACGGTGCTGAGTTAAGAAAAAAGTGTCAACCCCAAAGGGTTCCCCGTGCCATACAATTCCATTTGTATAACATTCTTGAACTCACACAGTTATAGAAATGGGGACCAGATTAGTGGCTGCTGGGGTCAGGGACACAGTTGGGGGTGGGAAAAGGGTTTGGCTGTGAAAGGGCAACCTGGGGGTCCTGGGGGTGATGGAAATGTCCTGTATCTTGCCTGTATCGATGTCAACATCCTCGTGGTGACATTGTACGATAGTTTTGCAAGATGTTGTCACTGGTAATCTGGGGAGAGGGTACATGAGATCTCTCTGTTTATTTCTTCCAACTGTTTGTGAATCTACAATAATTTCAAAATAAAAAATTTAATAAAGAACAGAAATACATTTTTTTTTTATACCCAGACACAATCTGAATGTAATTGTACCTTTGGTGACACGGAAGCACCATCAGAGCCTCAGTCATCAGACAGAGTGCGGTGGTTATGTGTGTGGCTTGACAATGGGGCGCCCTGGGTTCAAATCTCAGCCCACCAGACCACTCACCTCCCTGAGCCTCGGTTTCCACACCTGCAAGTGGCTGAACAACGAGGCGACCTACCTAGAGGTTGCGGTGGAGACTCAGTGAGATGATCCATGAAACACACAGGGCTCACTCATGTCATTGGTGCTTCTCAGTGGCAGGTGGAGGAAGGGACCTCAGGGTGTCCTCTGAGAGCGTTAGGTTGGGATCGTGACAGGCCATTCTGTGGTTTGAGGCCTTTCTACAGGAGACTGTGTCCTGCAAGGGCTGCATTGAGGTTGGTCTGGTGGGGTCTCATCTGCCCTCTGGACCCTGGTGCGTGCTTTCACAGAAGCGTCTCAGCGAGGGAAGCCATTGCCTGTGGGCCGGGTTGCTCAGGCGGATGGACGGCTCAGGGGCTAGTCTCCCTAAGGCAAGAAAGAGAGGGAACGGAACTCATGCCTACTGCATACCTACTGTGTACCTGGTGATTTACATGCTCCAACTCACTGAGTCCTCCCAACAATCTTACACACTGGGCATCATTATTATCCCTACTTTCTACCGGAGAAAACTGAGGCCCGGAGAGCTGAATGGACTTGTCCAAGATCATGCAACCCGTGGATGGTGGAGCTGAGATCTGAGCCCTGGTCTGTCTGATTTAAATCCAGTGTCATTTTCATTATGAATAATAACCTTCCTATTTATTAAGCATGTACTATGGCCAATTGCTCTGCTTAGCTCTTTACAATGGGGTATTGTTATTCCCCCCTCGCATTTTAGAGAAGAGGAAATAGGGATTAAGAGAGATGAGTTGCCGAGATAGGCAACACTTCGTGAAAAAACAGTCACCGGACAACTCTCCCTTATGCCCTGACCGCACGCTCAGCTCCAGCTTGGCCCAGCCGAGACCACTCAAACTCGGAGACCTAAATGCTGAATCAGCAAACAGCGGGTACCTTCAGATACGGTGCCTAGGCAGGCTGTGGGTATTTGAACTTGAGTCTCAGCGGGCCAGGGTCAGCTGAGACAGCCAAAGTTTCCCCCAGCGGCTTGGTGGGGCCATAGGGAGCCACAGAGAGAAACAACCCCCTCCCGCCTTGGGCCAGGCAGACAGTGTGGCAGTTGAAAGAGGCCCGAGGTGGCCGCGGTGGTGACAAGTTCCTTTTGAGTAATAACATTTACTGAAAAGCAATTCTGCTTTTAGCACCAGAAGTTCACCACCCTCGCAAGCAGGCGCCTAAGAATACCTTTGTTCAACCACAGTTCAGAGATTGACACCGATTCCTCTTTGCGTTACCTCCAGGAGAGTTTCGCATTTGGTGTGGAAGGGAAACCAAATACCGCAATTACTGGAGGAGGCGGGAGAGGCGCGGAGACGGGGGTGATGCAAGGCGGGCCAGGTGGCATCACCCAGGGTCCCCAAAGCCTCCACAGGCAGCCTCCTGTGGCCCAGCCACTCGTCTTCAGTTACTGGAAAGACATCGACAAGCTCAGAGTGAAACCGAAGGGCTGACAATTTCTCTTCCTTTTACGAGAAAAAGAAAGTGATTGTCCTTGAAGCAAGCATGGCATTGGAGACCAGGGACTGGCCCTGGCCACTGCAAATTAGAGGCAGAGCCACAGCTGTGCCAGAGGCTCCAACGTCCTTGCCTGTCACCCTCCATTAGTACCGGGGTCCTTTTGAATAGCCCCTCCTTTTGTCCATCACTGAAAATCAATACGCACATGGGAGCAGAGGGTCTTAAATGTGAGGCGATCACCTGGGCAGCTGTAGGATGGCTGAGGGTGAGGGAGAAGGCATGAGTGGGAAAAAGATATGGTGTGTCAGGCAGGGGCAGGAGGCTGCAAAGGGCAGCTCTGAGAGGCCGCCTCTCTCTGCACCTCATCCGGCCTCCTGACTCATGCCAGAGCCAGAGGCAGCCAAGGAATTAAAAAGATTCCCGCCTTGGGAGTCACACAGATATGGGTTCAAATTCCACCTCTGCCATTCAATGGCTGTGTGACCTTGGGCATGTGACTTCGCCTCTCTGATCCTCAGATTTCTCATTTCTAAGATGGGGATAGTAATAAGAAATCAGGTCCTGACCCTCTTCTACTCAAAATCCTCACATGGCTCCAATCTTACTTGGCAGGAAAACCACTCCTCCCTGTGGTTCACCAGGCTGTAGGTGATCTGCCCTCTGCTCCCCCTTATAACCTCATCTTCTTCTATCCTCTTCTCTGCCTCAGGACCTTTGCACTTGCTGTTTCCTCTGCCTGCAACATCCTTCCCCCAGATACCCCTCCTTCACCCTAATCAGCTCTCTGTTTAAATGCCCCCAGAAGGCCTGCTCTGACCTCCTTTTTTAAATTGCTCCTATTATTCCTTTACCCTGTTGTCCCTTTACCCTGCATTAAATTTTTTCTCCACCACTTGACATTATGATTTGGGGAGTTTATTACTCCCCACCCTCTAGACTATAAGCTCCAAGGGGCAGAGTTCAGTTCTGTGTTATTCTCCATGAAAGCTTTAGAGCCTGGCACATAGTAGGTGCTCACCAAATGTTTGTTGAGTGACCAAGTTCAGTGTTCTATGGTGAGGATGAAGAGTGTAGATTGTTCAGCACTAGAGCAGAGTACTTGCTCACTAAATGTTATTATCTTTTCTCCCTTTCCAGCACCCACCACGGGCCCACGTGCTCACTTGACATCCTACAACAGACGGATGGAGGCCTTTTATGGATGCAGAACCAGAGCTGGAGAGCCCAGGTGACCTGCCTCAGCTCACACAGCAAGGTGAGGCTTAGAAGTCTGGTCTGCAGGCCTCCTGGCCCCCTGGATGATGGAAGCCGTGCCTGATACAACCTGGGCCTGGCTGGTTTAGGGTCTGGCTGAGGGAAATGGCTGGTAGGGCCCTTGAGAGGGCCATGGGCAGCGGGGGAACTGGCTCTGGCTTCTAGGGTCTCTAGCCAACATCGGGCCTGGGGACCAGGGTTCACGCCCCTGTCTCGCAGTCCCGCGGTTCCCATCAAGAAGGCCTTGGGTTCCCGGAGAGGGGCTTTTTCAACTTCAGTTTCTACAAAGTTCTGTCCCAGGAAGGGCAGAGGCTTGAGGAGCTGCTGGATGTGGCTGGAGCCTCAGAGGCTAGGAGACCCTGGTGTCCTCTTTCCCTGGCGCCCAACCAGCTCTGAAGAAGAGGGACTTTCCAGAGGAGTCTGCCTCCTGGCTCCTCTGAGCCTGCCCAAGGGACCATGAGGCCCAGCCCTGCCTTGGTTTCCCTGTTTTTACTTCTTAACGAGGCCAAGGAGTCTGGGGTAAACAGCCCCAGCCTGAGGGCTGGTCTCCCCTGCGCCTGACGTGGGGATTTTGGAGCCAGAAATGCCTCTCTCAGTCTGGGGGTGAGACCTCCACCCCTGTCTCTGGGTTGAGCCGGGCCTACAGCCAGTGTAGGGTGGGCTGAGCTGTTGCCTGTGGCTTTTACCTAGAGCCGGGGGCTTTGCCTCCACGCATCAGAGCTGCGTCAGCTATACGAGGACCCCTCCCACACAGCTACAGAGAAGGGGATGCAAGCGAGACACCAGGAAGAACTGTCTTCAAACACTTTAGCACACTCCAAGGTGACCGTATCCATCAAAGCCCCGAGAGCAGACCTTGCCAACGGGCCGCCCATAGGCCAAATCCAGGCCAGGGGTTTGTTTGGTTTGGCCCTTGAAGTTTTTTTTTTTTTTTTAAATGTGAATCAGTCGCCAATATTTGAAATACCAGATCTCACATAAAATTCATTCCTCTGGCTTCTCTTGAAAAAATGGGACGATCTGGCCATCCTGACTCACGTTCCTGCAGGGCTTAGGAGGCTGGCGCGGGTCATGGGTGCCCCTTTCCGTGACCTAGAGTAGGCGCTGTTCTCCTCACCTCAGTTTCTGCTCAGCTCTCTTTCCTCTTACATGTTGCCTCCCAAGGTCTTGAAGCGTGAGTTCTAGTTCACTAGAAAAAGGGGTGGAAGAGAGAAATTCTAGGAAAGGGAAACCACATGTGTCATGGGAGTCCTCTGTTCAAGATTCATTTGACAAGTATGCGGCGAATCCGTATTGTGTACACGGGGGCATATGGCAGGAAACCAGGCAGATAAAAAGCCCTGCCCTCCTTGAGCTCATTATCTCAGCTGGATACTATTCTGGCCCCCAGGGACACTTGGCAGTGTTTGGAGGCATTTGTGGTGGCACAGCTGGGTGGGGGAGGGGACGCTAATGTCGTCTCGTGGGTAGAGGCCACAGCTGCTGCTCAACGACTCCTACCGTGCCCAGGCCAGGGGGTCTTCATGACAGAGAGTGATCTGACCCCAAGTGGCAGTAGTGCCAAGAGGGAGGAATCCGGGTTTTAGAGGAGAGGGTGAACCTGCCGAGCCACTGAATGCATCGCCTGACGTCAGGTGGGGCTGAGCGTTTTCTGATGAAAGCAATCAGAGTGTGGCCGTGGGGCCTAAGAGGGGGCACAGCTGCCCGGGCGAGGTTCCCTTTGAACAGGGACCTGAGGATGAGGAGGAGAGGGTCCTAGAAAGCTCGGGCCGCCCCGGCGGGGTGTCCCTGCATCGTTATTGCCCACTGAGCTGCACCCTCGCTCTCTCCCTCTTTCGGTCTTGCTTCAGCCTCACCACAGCTTTGCTAATGGAGCAGGGATCAGCGGGCCTGTTTCCACTTGACCGACAAAGGGCCCTGGCGGGATGTCACAGGCTCCTAAGAGGCTGACCCAGGTCACCTGACTACTTCTAGCTGATGTTCTTGGGGTACTCGGAAATGATGACATCACTGAATCACCTTCCCTCATTGAGTCTGTCAGCAAGCATCAATTAGGGGCCCGCTGTGGCCCAGGGGGACAGAACAGCGTCAGGGTAAGACGCTCAGCACCATTAACAGAGCATAGTAGGTACACAGAAAACATCGGTCAGGTGAATGCAAAAAATGAGACAACAAGCCCCATTCCATGTAAGATAATGGTCATGGCCAGCATTGAGTGCCTACTGTGTGCCAAGCCCACCCTGAGCTGTGTGTAAGGGTTTCACAGAATGGACTCCTCTCAGAGGGAGGGGCAAGGGTCACCCCCACTTGCACAGTGAGAAGACCAAGGTGCAGAGTGGGGATATCATTGCTCAAGGCCTTGTGGCAAGGAAGCAGCAGGCACTACAGCCCAGGCCTCCCGGATCTCAGGGCTGCACCCACTGCCTTGGCATTTTGTATGCTCTGACTCAGTTAATCATCCCACCAACCCTGTGAGATAGCTGGTAGCATGAGCCCATTTTACAGATGTGGTCATTGAGACTCAGAGAGGTGAAGTGACTTGCCCAAGGTCACACAGCATGTGTGTTTGAATCTATGTTCCACACTTCTCACCACCAAGCCCGGCCCTTTGTAATCCCTAGGTGCCCCTTGAGGAGAGTTAATCAGCCCTGAGGGGTTGGGGAGGGAAGGTGGGCCAGGGAGTTAAGCCCCTCAGGATCTGCAGGACCAGGCAGAAGGCTCTGGATGGGGGGGTGGGAGCAGGTGGTCCTGGGGAGCCGCCAGCCTTCCGCCCCCACATGCTGGCACAGCCGCCAGGAGTGCCTGTTGAGAGACTGCCCTGTGGCGAGTGCCAGGCTGACAATGGCTCCTTGTGTCTGCACAGGTGGTGGGAGGGGAGGCATTGTTCTCCAGGTCACCTTCCCGCCATGGCTGGCTGCGGGCGTCCCTGTCCCAGGACACTTGGCACAGGGCTGTTCCGGGTGCCTGAGGGAGGTGTGTGTGTGTGTGTG
>NW_017731404.1:1650935-1663100 GCF_001890085.2 Hipposideros armiger
AAATGCCCAGAAGAGGCAAATCTATAGACACAGGAAGTAGATGAATAGTGGCCAGGGGTTGGGATGAGGGGGAACTGGGAAGTGACTCCCCCTGGGTATAGAGTCTTGCGGGGAGGTAGAATGGACTGTGGTGATGGTTGCGCAACTCTGTAAATGGACTAAAAAAAGCCATCGAAGTGTACACTTGGAGTGGGCGAATTGTATGGTATGTGGATTAGATCTCAATAAAGCTGTTAAAATAAGAAGGCTAGAGCTGTTCGGTTGGCCAGAGCCAACCGCAGGCCAGGCTTTTCCGTTTGTTCCCTGGTTAAGGAAGTCACCCTCCGTTATCCAGGCTTCAGCTACCCGGAACAGCCTGTCCCTGCAGAGCAGGCGGGGCTGCCCCAGAAGCAGAGTTTCCTCCTGGGGCTCAGCAGAAATAGAGAAACGCCCTGGAGCAGAGGGTGGCTCTGGACACTTCCCTTTTTTTTTTTTTGCTCCTTTTAAAAATAAACGATTCAATGCAAGCAGAGAAAGGTTCTGTTTGTTCACTTCTAGCCCCAAATGAAGAGGCAATAGAACAGGATGAGCCTGTGGTTCAGGTCAACTCCTGAGTCCCGCCATGCAGGCCCGGCATCACCCGTTGTGTCCATCTGGGAAGATTCTGGAAGTTGGTGCATGTGCCTAGCAGGGTGGGGCTGCTTTCCTGCTCCCTTCCTTCTCGCAGCCTCACCTCTGTAGATCAAGTGAAGGAGAGGCAGAAACCTATGAGCATAAGAAAAATGGCAGCGATCCCTGAGGAGGAGGTTGGGCCAGGAGGCCTGGTGAGATGTCGCTCTCTGACCCTGGGGACCTGAGGGAATACCACTGCAGTCAGGCCAGGACCAAGGAGTTAGGGAAGACCCGAGGGCCCCCAGAAGGAAGTTTGAGTCTTTTCTGGGGGTGAGGTCAGGGAGGGGGCTGTGGAGAGAAGAAGACAGAGGTGGGGAGAGACCAGGTGAGCCCTTGCAAATCCTCAGACAGGTGTGGCCAAGAGGAGACTCGACAAGGCAGAGGCTGACCTGAACTCTGGCTGGGTTTGTGACCGGCTAACATTCCTTCACATGTCAACCACTGCTGAGCACCTACTATACGCCAAGCACTATGCTGGGTAGTGGGGGATGCATGGTCTCTGCACTTGTGGAGTTGAAGTTCTAGCAGGAGAGGCAGGCAGTGGACCCATGATCAACGCAGCGAGCACAGAATGCCAAACAGGAGGCTCCTGAGGACGGCAAGGCAGGATGAGAAGCTAGAGGGAACCAGGGCTGCTCTGGGGAGGTGACGTTTCAGCTGAGTCTGGAGTGAAGTCCTGTCTGAGGCAGAGGAACTGCACATGCAAAGGCCCAGAGGTTGGAGAGTGCCTGGTATGACTGTGGCTGGGCAGAAGGAGGGACACGGATGAGGTCGGGGACACCATGAGGGGCCACACCAGGCAGGGCCACGTGGGCTGTTATGAGGACTTGGGCTTTGCTCTGAGTGAGGTGGGAGCCATGGAGGGTCCTGAGCAGAGGAGGCCCTGATCCCATCTAAGCTCTAACAGGATCCTCTGGCCCCAGGCAGAGAATGGACTGTGGGCAGAAGCAGGAAAGGCAGGGAGGAGGCGACTGCAGTAGTCAGAGGGGAGGTGATCGTGGCAGGCCCAGGGCAGTAGCAACAGAGGTGGGAAGAAATGGTCACTGTTTTCTCGCATTGCACAACCTACCTGCTGCTCAGAGGAACAGGACAGGTGAAACCAAGGAGATTCTATACCCATATGACACATCCATACACACACTCTACATACATATAGATTCTACACGTCATATACACATATATAGTCTACATACCTATAGACCCTACACATGTTATATACACATATATATTCTATATACATATAGAACCCACACATATATATACATATATTTTACATACATATAGATTCTACGCACATACACACATATATTCTACATTCATATAGTTCTACATATATATCACACAGAGTCCACACACGTATTACATACAGTCTACTCACATACAGATTCCACACCTGTATAAGACCTACATATATGTATTCTCCATACATACAGATTCAACACGTGTATTGTAAGCCAAGTTGACCTTGAAGACTATTGCTCTGGGGTCAGTGTGCCTCGTGCCCTGGAAGGGACACAGGCTCTGGAGTTCGGGAGTGCGGACTCTGCTGCCCAGGAGCTGTGTGACTCAGGCCATGCTTCTCAGGTCCTGATTTTCTTCATCTGTAAAATGGGGGTGACAATGCCTGCCTCACAGGGCTGTCAGGAGGACTGGATGAGATCACTGTGCATGCAAAGCAGCCGGCCTGGCACGGGAACTGGCACTGTTTAACAGTCATCACAGTAATAACGAGGTCTGTTTTGGGGCCAAGCAATCCCCAGAGTAGTTTCCTGGAACAAGGGTGTGCATACACACCCACTCTCCCACTTGGAGCGCGTGGGAAAGGGGGCAGACCCACGGCCTCGGGATGGGCAGAAGGCACCAAGAACTACAGTGGAAAGCTGTGAGTCAGTGACAGGCCTAAGACAGTTAATGGGTGTGCCCCCACAGCTGCAGGAACGATGGAGAGATAGAAGCCTAGATAATGTCCGGAAGGCAGGTGGGTTAGTCAGGGCTCTCTCGGTTCCAAGGGACAGAAACCCAACTCAAACCGGTTTAAGCACAAGATAATTTATTGGGTCATGTAGAAAAAAAAAAAAAAGAGAGAAAATTCCAGGGCTGTTCTTGCTTCAGGTGTAGCTGGATCCAGGGACTTGAATGATATCATCAGTTCTTCCATGTCTCTCTGGAAGATTAATTAATATACGTGAGCCACTAAACAGCACCGAACACACCTCTATAATATCAGCTGTTACTTGATTCCTGTTATCACTGCTGCCACTACCACTATTAGCGTATTAGTCCAGCAACCCAGAAAAGGGAAGTGCTTTTTCTGAACTGTACCTATCTATAAACATCCCAGGATTGGTTCGCGTTGGCATAGGTTGGGTTGTGTGGCCATCGCTGAACCAAAACCCGTGGGCCATGGCCAGGTTCTGTGACCATCAGGTTCTGTGATGAGGTTCTTGTGATCATCCTTGAGGCTGGGGACGGGCTCAGCTCCACTCAAACCCCATGAACTGAGAATGGTGGAGAGGGGCTCAGGAGGAAATGGGGGCTGGCCAGGCACAGCCATCCCCCCATGGGGGCCGTGATGGAGTCACTACCAATCCTGTCTCCCCGCTGAGGAGACGCCCGAGACTCCAGTGGTCATTGGTCTTCCATCACCTGGGAGTCTTGAGGCCCGGATTTTTCCCCAGCGTCACCCTCTTTGAAAGAAGGTGCCCTTTAGACTTGGACAGATATAGGCGCGATACCCAATTCCACTGCTTAATTACCTTCACGTCGGGTTCCCCATCTGAAATGGGACAATTATCGCGCCTCTTTTATTCAACAAATGTCTCGTGGGACAGTATATCTGACATTTATCGGGTCCTGCTAGCCTCAACACTTTTTATGTATTAACTCATTTGACCCTCGCAACAATAACCCTGGGAGTTAAGTATAACCATTCCGTTTTTACAAATGAGGAAACCAAGGCATGGAGAGGTGTAGTCACTTGTCTAAGGTCACCCAGCCAGGGCATGGCAGAGCCGAGATTTGAACCTAGGTGGCCTAGCCTTAGAGACCCAGAACTGTGGATGATGACGTAAGGCTCAGCGGCTGTCATGTAGTAGGCGCTTTATATGTGGAGGCTGTCCCTGGAAAGATATGTCCCCTTTCACCTGCCTCAGTTCTTCCCATCTGTAAAATGGCCTCACAGCTGTGGAACAAAGAGAGATAAAAGGGGACAAAGTGACACAGGAGCCTTCGTTTATTTAACAACTACTGAGCACCTACTGTATGCTGGGCACTGAGCTCTGTGCTGTGGACACAGTAGTGAATGTGACAAACTCCCTGTCTTCTGGGAGCTGACATTCCAGGGCTAGGACGGGCAACAGATGAGTCAACACAGAGATCAACAAGATGATTTCAGATGGTGAGTGCTATGGAGAAAATATTATAGAACAGGGTGACAAGACAATGACAAAGCGGTTCAGAGGCCCCTGGAGGAGGAAGCATCTGAGCTGCATCCTGAAGGAGGAGAAGGGGCCTCCCTGGGAAGATCTGGTCTCAAGAGGCACCTTCCAGGCAGGGAGAGACACAAGTGCAAACGCCCTGAGGTGGGAGCTGGTGAGACAGAATTGGGCCAAACCCTGCTCTTGCCACTGGTTGCAAAACCAAGACACAGAGAGAGGAGGGGACAGACCCAAGGCCACACAGCTGACAGAGGTGGAGCTGGGGGTTTGTGGAGAAGGCTGTCAGGGACCAGGACCCCTGCATGCGTTGTGTCCCTGCACCCCAGCCAGAATCTTCCAGGCTGCTGGAGTGGCACCCCCACTTCCCGAGCTGTCCCAGCTGTTGCAGGAACCGTGGCTGTCCTGGTTCCCTTGTTTCATTACAAACAACGTATTTCGCCCTCATTTAATTATGCAACCGACACCCTTGGATCTGCCACCATCTGGTCTCACTTTCTGGTTTGGGATGATGGGGCCCTACGGCTGTCCTCGAGGGCTGAGAGGGGCACCTCGCCTGGGAGGGTGCCAAGTTTGGCATGGCCTTGGCGCTGTGACTGCACCAGGCCAAGCCTCCCCACCCTCGTCGGCAATGGGAGGACAATGAAGGGTCGGCGTGAGACTCTCTGACCCCCTGGTGGCAAGTAGACTATACCCCTCCCCGGTTGTGACAACCCAAAATGCCTCCAGACATTGCCGAGTTTCCCCGAGGAGAACAAAGTCACCCTGGGTGTGAGCCACCGNCACTGGGCCACTATGCCAAAGCCCACAGGTGAGTTGTTTCTCCAAATTGCCCTTGACGTTCCCCACCTGCCTTCTGAGTGACTGCAGAGGGACTCACTCTCCCTGCCAGGGAGGTGGGCCATCTGCGTCCTCATCTGGCTGCCAGGCCTATTTTGTGGCCTGAGGATGTACTCAGGGCTTGGGCAGGAGGACCCCCAGAAGGCCACCTGCCAGCTCCTCCATAACGTTCATACTTCGCCTCTCTCAGCCTCGGTTTCCCCATCTGTGCACTGAGGGTGGGAATGGGGCCACCTCCTTCACAGGGCGTTTTGAGGATTAAATGAGTGATTTCCTGTACAGTAGCAGGCACAGTGCCAGGCACATGGTAAGTGCTCAGCAAACGTGAGCTATTACTATTATTGCCATTGTTATTATTACTTGGGGAAGGGGATGAAGGAACTCGGGTGATGTGGGCGGTGGGTGTGGAATGAGACTGGGGTGGAAATAAAGGATTCAACCAAAGCAGGTAAAGAAGCTGTAAGGAGAGGCATGAACCCCTGAGACTCCCAAGGTAGAGGAGGCACCAGGGTCTCTATCTTGCAAGGCAAGTGTCTTTCTCCTTGAAAATGAAAGAAGAAGAATCAAGGAAGGCAGGAGGCTGAGGGACACCCCATATCAACCAGAAACATCCCAGGCAGCATTCACTTCCTCCTTCCAAAGACCCCGCGGTGTCACAGGCTCTGGGGCCAACTTGGGGCCCCAGGGATCTTCCCACATCCTCCAGCGTGTCCAGCATTCAGACCTGGGGCTGGGGCTTCCTGTCTCACCCAGCCAGACCTTGACGCTGTGCCCTGAGCACCTTCCTGGCCCCCAGGACCCGTACCTGGCTCTTCCAAGGAATCGGAGGGCCTCGCTGTCACCGGATGGATTGAGCAACTCAGGCGAATGTGCACTTTCCAGCTCATGCTAACCACCATTCATTCACTTCCCCTCATGCTCGTCGTCCGATTGCTTCCTTCTCACTTCTCGAGGGACACCGTGACCCTTCCTGTAAACCCTCCATGATGCAGCCCGGAACCTGAGTTACCCTGAGATAACACCTCCATTCACCTTGGTTCTGAAAGCCCCTGGCTGGGTTCACAGGTGATGGTGATGATGATGGTGATGGTGATAGCAGTTACCAGTTCTAACAGGGTCCTGAACGTTCTCATGTCCTAACTTTGAGGTGGATACTGTGCTTGTCCCCATCGTCGAGATGAGGAAAATGAAGATCAGAGAGGTTGAGTAAGTTGTTAGTAACGGAAGGAGCCTCGGTTTGAACCCAAGCCTCCTGGTATAGGAATTCAATCATGTTTAGTTAAATATTTAACGAAACACCTTTGTAGAGAAAAAAAAAAGGGTTAGGAAGAAAAAAATTGGAAATTCTATTTTAAGATGTATTTTCAGTTCATTCATTCGTCAGATATTTCTATAGTAGATACTGTGTGTCAGCAGGTGCTTTTCACGGGGGACATGGAAGTGAACAAACAGATAAGGTCCCTGCCCCCTGGAGCCCAAGGTCCAGCGCATACAGTCAGTCAATCGAGGGCTTAACCTGTGACATTGAGACTGTCCATGCCTCTAAGAGCAGAGCTGGGTGAGACTCAGCTGGAAGCACTGTGGCCTTTCTTGGCTTTTTGACTCAAATACAGTTCTTTCCAGAAAAATACGTTAACCCAGGGCCACCCCCTGCAACGTTACGGTGTTAGGCTGTGGGAAGGAAGACCCAAGGACCTCGAGGGGCCTCGGGATGTCACGGGAGACACAGGGCTGTGGGGTCAGACCGCCAGCCCCGGATCCCAGCGCTGGCCCTCACCAGCATGTGGCAAAGTGGAGGCCATGTCCTCTCTCTAGAGGCCTTAGTTTTCTCATCCAGAAATAGGGGCACTGCGTCCTTCCACGGCCCTCGTGAGGAGACAGCGATCCATGTGGAAGAGTTAACACGCATTTGCGGTTCGCCTCTGGTCAGCTTGAGGATGCCAGAAAGGCCAGATGATGGCGAGTCATTGTGTTTGCAAACCTCAGCTGGGCTCACGTGAGTGTTACAGACCTAACGGGCAGAAAATCCCAGCCCTTTCCACAAGGGAGGAGGCGAGATGAAGACTGTGGGGGGACGGCCGTGACTCAGCTTCTCCTGCAAACGCACCCCAGTCATGCCAGAAAGCCACTGTCTTCGAGAGAAGTCAGCCATCCAGATCTTTACGTCAACATTCCCAATTTTTAAATGTTCCTGACTAATTAGGAAAAAGCATCGGCCTGCCACCCCACGCCTTCTGGGGTGGCTGTGATAAAAAAGACAGACGGTAGCAAGTGTTGGCGAGGATGTGGAGCAATTGGAACCCTACACGGCTGGCNGACGGTGGAGACCAGTGTGGCTGGAGCTGAGTGAGCAATGGGGGAGCAGGGGAGCTGAGGACAAAGGGGTCATGGGGCCAGATCTGCAGGGCCCCCAAGCCCAGGATTTTGGGCTAAATGTGATGAAGACCCACTGGAGGGCTCTGAGCAGGGCAATGCAGGAACTGCCTTTTAAATTCATGGCACAAAAGAGACATTATCCTCTTAGAGGGTCCCTCTGCCTGCTCTGGGGAGAATATACTGGGATGCAGAGAGCGAGGGTGGAGATGGGGGACCAGGGAGGAGTGACCTGGCTCGGAGTGGTGGGTGTGGAGGTGGTGACAGTGGCATTCAGGGTGTATTTTGAAAGCTGGAACCACAGTCTTATCTGCTGAGTGTGCTGTGGGGGTCATGGGGAAAGGGGAGTCTAGGACAATTCTGAGGTTTCTGGTTGAGTCACTGCGAGGCTGGTGGAGCCATTTTTTTGTAATGGGGATATGGGGGAGAGAGCAGACCTTGGGGGCAGATGCTGTGCTTGGTTCAGGGTGCACTGAGTTAAGGTGTTTTGGAGGCAGGTGAACAAGGAAAGGTTCCCCCTGCCACCTCTCCACCGCCTTGTCCTGGTTCAGATGCCCAGTACCTCCCCAGGACAATTGCAACAGCTGCCTAAGAGCCCTTCCAGCCCCTCTCTGTCCCAGACATTCTTCTTCTGCACCTGTCGAGTTCATCTTCAGAAAGCACAGGCGTATCCTGTCTCCACTCTAGAACCATCGGTGTCTCCTGCTGCCACCTGAATGAAGTCCTGACACCTTGGCGGGGTGAGCCCTGCCCTGCACCATCTACCTGACCTCTGCAGCCTCGTCCCCTATGTGGCCAACTGAGCAGATGACCCTCGGCTCCTCAGACACACCCTGTCCCTTCCCGCCTCCTTAGGCTCACTCCAGCCAGTCCTGGCAGTGGGGTGCCCTTTCTCACCCCACCTTAGGGATGCGTTTAAAGGCCTGGCCTCTAATATCTGTAGCCTTTTGTCTGTTTCTTTTTCCCAGGACATAGTGCACGGAGCTTTGAATTACACTTATTTTTATCTTCCCCTCCTCCCTGAGGGCAGAAAGGTGCCAGATTCCTTCCTGGGCTTGACGCCAGGCTCAGAACAGGTCCTTGTTGGATTCAGTGGGTGAACTGTGGAAGGTGCTGCATTTGCGGTGCTCAGGGCCCACCCAGTGCCCATTCCCCCTTTTTCTGGAGAATAGACTCAGGGGTTGTCCCCTTGGTCCACGTTGATCAGGTGAGCTGACCCTACCCCCAGGGGTAGACTCCCGGGCCAGGCCTGGCCGTCCAGAACTTGCCAGGTGCCTGGCTACATTGATTGGGGATGCACACAGGACTCAGTCAACGCCAACAGAGCTCCATTCTGCGGAATAGCCGAGAAGATGTTGTTGCCTGTGGGGTGGCTGAGCTAGTGGGGTGTCAGCCCGGAGCAGCTGTGGCCACTGCCATCATGAGAGCAAAGCCTGCCTGCAGAGACAGCCAACATGGGGCAAAGCAGAGCTGAGAGATGGAGATGGCCCCAGTCCTACAAACATCACCGGTGCTCCCGGATCCGATCCGTGTCTGAAGTTGACATAGCCCTGAACTTCTTCGTTACAGAAGCCAATACATTTCTCTCTCATTCTGTCTTTGAAAACTCACTTTGGGTTGGGTGCCCATTGCTTGCAGCTACTAGAATTCCTAACAGTTAATGAGCCTTCTCTTGAATATACCTCTGCCTTCCCACTGCCCTTACCTTGCAGCATTTCCTCGTGAGGAACTGCTTTGAATAGCTACCCACAGAGCTGTGCGTTTGTTTCTTTTCTCACTCGTGGATAGATAAATTGAGTGCTGATCACCGGTTTTAGCTGCCTCAAGCAGCTTTTGGAACAAGGCAGGAAGCAAATAGAATAACCTAAAGAAGTAAAATGGGCTCCATCCAGCGCCTGAGGACTGGGGCTGGGCCTGCGGCCCCACAGAGGATGCTTCTTGGTCGTTCTCTGCTTAATAGCGTAAGGCAAGGCTTTTCCATCCGGACGCGAAGGGCATCCTGGATCGGAACTTCCCTGTGAAGCACCGAATCAGGAACCCTCCCTCCAGGCTTGACTGCGAGAGGGTTTCTCCATCTCTGTGCTACTGACATGGAGCGCAGATCGTTCTCTGTTGCAGGAGCCATCCTGTGCATTGCAGGGCGGTTTAGCTGCAGCCCTCTCTTCTTTACCCACTAGATGCAATAGACACCCCCGCCCAGGTTGTTGACAACCACAGATAGCATCGGGCATTGCCAAATGTACCCTGCGGGGCAAATCACCGTGGTTGAGATCCTCTGGTGTCGGTAAAGTGCTCTGCATGGGGTCCAGCACATAGCAAGTGCTTAATAAAGATCAGCAGTGATAATGTGGTGATAATGGGGCTGAGGACCCACCACCTAGGAAATTCGAATGTCTCAGTGAAAGTCAGACCTGGCTAACTTAAGCGGGGAGGGGATTTACTGGAGGAACACGATGAGCTTACAGAATTTATGAGGAAGGGGGAGAATCAGGTCCAAAGCATAGAAATGGAGGCAGTTCAGAGGGTCCAGATAGTATGAGACAGATGTGCTGACAGCAGCAATGGGCTCTTCCTTGTTCCAGCCATTCCTCCCAAGCCCCCCTCCCCTCCATAGACTCAGGGAAAATGGGCTTCAGCCAAGCTCCAAGGGGTGGATCCCAATTGTTTTAAAACAATCACAGTGGCCCTTTTCCCTTTGCCAGTGATTGGTTGAGGCCGCGCGTGGAATGCAATTCTGGCCAATGATACCTGCTGGGAATTCTGGGAAAGGTTCCCTTGCTCTTCAAAACTGACAGGGGCTTCACGTAATGCGGGATTTCCTTCCTTTTTAAGTTTGAATAATATTCCACTGTATGTAAGTGCCACCTTTTCTTTATCCATTCATCTGTCGATGGACANACGAGGAGCCTTCCAAGCCTCAGGCAGGGTCAGGAGTTTTCCAGATGCTCCCACAATCTGCCATCGGAGACCTGATGATACCATCTCGGAATTGGGGTTGGGATGCTGTCCCCGAAAAGGCAGGCTTGTTATCCTCTGTGTCTCAATGGTAGAGCAGAGGGGGTCCAAGCTGACCCCCCAGCAACCTGTGCAGAGTCCTAGAGACTCTCCATTTGGCAGATGGGGACACCGAGACACTGAGAGGCTTGGGAACTTGCCCAAGGTCCTGCAGCGTCTGAATGAGGGGGCTGGTGTAGTGCTCGGCTCTAGCAGCTCCAAGCTCTCCCGTTTCCACACCAGCACCTCGCAAGCCACAATGTTTGACAAACTGTCAGTTGTGATGGGAACATCCCCGTGGTTTACCCGCTGGGAGCTTCGCGCTGGATTCTATTTGTGGGCCTGCGGCGGCTGTAATGTCCTGAGGGATTTGAAGTCCTTCCAGCTGAGAAGGCAGCTAAAGCGAATTATTTCCTGAGTCTGAATAATTAATAATAATAATAATAATAATAATAGATAATAATGTTAAGTGACAATGATTGAACACTATAGCTGTGTACCAGGGACTTTTTACACATTATCTTATTTTAAAATTCACACAACCTTTTGAGGGAGCCTTTGGTATGCCCCCCCGACAGATGAGGAGCCCGAGGCTCTGAGGATGAAGTAACTGCCCAAGGCCACCCAGCTGGGTGGTAGGACAGGCAGGATTTGAACCTGGGCCTGTCAGATGGCAGAAAGCCAGGCTTCTGAGAACCGGCTTTGGAACGCGGAGCTTTTCCGGTGACACTCCCTTCTGATCTTTATTTAAGAAGCTCGTGCAAGGGGCTGGAGTTCTCTTTCAGAAGCAGTGTATCCTGGGGAGGGAGCCTTGGGAAAATCCCAACAGCAAGTGTCCTGGGCCAGCTCCTGGCAGCTGCTTGGGTCACACACACCCATGGAGAGGGTGTCCTGGTGAGGACAGCAGGGCCCTCAGCCCTCAGGAGTCATAACATGAAAAGAAACGTCCTTGGGGACCTGTGTCCAGGCCCCTTAACAAGCCGGAAGCTTCTGAGCAGCTCTCCATTACTCTGCTTCTCACCCCCGTCACACCTGGCGGCACAGCTCCTGAATAACAGGCTTTGGGTCCCTGCCTGCGCCCCGGCCAGTCCCCATCATGCTCACCTGGGCCACTGTTTAGCCACCCTCTTGGTCTCCCTGCCTCTGCCCTCATCCTTGTGACCCATTCAGAGGGGTCCTGATAGAGCCTAAGGCAGATCATGGCCCTCCCCTGGTGAAAAACCCTCCAAACGGTCCCCTTTGCTCTTAGAATGAACTCCAAGTCCTTGTCACAGCCTCTAAGGTCCCAAGTGGCCTCTCCCGATAATCTCCACACGACAGTGGCACTGGCCTCCCCTTTGTTTCCAAAGCCCACCCTGCTGATTTAGGCCTCGCTGTGCCCTTTGCCCAGGTTTCTTAGCCCCCAGGTCACACACCTCCTCATTCTTGGCTCAAATGTCAGCACCTCAGGGAGGCCCTCCTGACCCCCTGGAGCTAAGATACAACCTGTTTTTCCCACATTCCACCCTGGCATCCCGAGAGTCCAGTCCACCCTGTGATCGGCCAGAGGTGACTTTCTGAACCCTGATCTGAGCAAGGCCCTCCCCTGCCTAAGTCCCCTCCCCGCAGTCCCTGAAGCAAAGCCCAGGATGAGGCCGCGGCTGCCTGCACCTCTTCCCAGCCTCCCTCTCACTGAGCGTTCCTTCTGGGCCAGACTCGCTCAGCCTCGGGCTGAAACAGCCCGTCGTGGGGGCTGTCCTGTGCCCCGTAGGGTGCTTAGCAGCATGCTTGGCCTCCATACTATACCCCTCCCCGGTTGTGACAACCCAAAATGCCTCCAGACATTGCCGAGTTTCCCCGAGGAGAACAAAGTCACCCTGGGTGTGAGCCACCG
>NW_017731404.1:1663168-1668372 GCF_001890085.2 Hipposideros armiger
GGCATCAGGGGCCACCCACAGGCCAGGGCGTGGAGTTGGAACTTGGCACGCAGTGGGATGGAGTCGTTGGAGGGTTTGCATTGGGAGCGACAGGGTCTGGCTGTGTTTTATGGAGATGCTGCTGGCGGAGAGTGGATGGCAGGGCAAGCATGACAGCCGTTGGGGGGTTACCACGAAGCAGTTCCACGGCCAGACCCCAGGGTGCCCCCACTCCAGGCAGGAATCGATCGGAGAGCCCCATTTTGCAGAAGTGGAAACTGAGGCCTGGGGAGGATAAATGATTTCCAAGACTGGAATTTGGGGAGCTGGTCCAATGCCAAATCCAGCTCTCATCCTCCTCACCTTGGCTGCCTGCACCCCATCCCCCCAAGTCCCTTGCTATCCTGAGGCTGTGGCGGGATGGGGGCTGTGCTAAAGACAGAGGACCTGCCATCCTCCTCCTCTCTGGAGTCAGGACTCTGGAACCACAGGGCTTAGGTTCAAATCCCGTCTCTGCCAAGTAACAGCTGTGTGACCTTGGGCAAGTCACATAGCCTCTCTGTGCCCAGGTTTCTTCATCTGCAAAACGGGGATAATGATGATACTCACCTCTAAATTATGTTATTATGTCACTGATATTTCTTCCCATAATAGGATTCCCCCTCTTCTTTATCTTTCTCCAAAACACCACCTTCTAGCATGCTACGTTGTAGCTATTTGCTGTAGCACTAGAGTGTCACTTACACGAAAGCAGGGAGTGTCTAGACACTGCTCATGTCTAGAATAATGTCCTGCATATGGCCAGTGCCCCCACCCTCTCTTCTCGCTGCTGCCAGGGTTCAGGCCTCTGTCTCCTAGTCTGCCATTCAACCCACATTTATTGAGCNTTGGTTATTAGTGTTTTTTTTTTTTTTTTTAGTTCCCTTGTGCTTTCGAAGGATGTGCCTAATGTTTTGGCAAGCGTTTCATGAATTACATTAGGAAATCACTTTTGTAACAAACCCATTTAACAACTATTCTTTGTTCCTGCCTCCCGATAATGCTCAGAGCCACAGCAGCGGCAGCCTTTGCCCAACTCCATGTCGTTAACCCTTGATCTTTTCCTGCTGAACAGCAGATTGCTTTCCAGAGTTGGGAACACAGTTTCATTTTCACCTTCCCACTGATGGAACTGCTGCTGACTCTGTGCCAGACGGCTGTTTACAGAAGAAACGATTTGATTATATTGTACAACCAATGGCAGCCTTTCTCAGAAAGAAGAAGCCAGAAGCATATAATCAAAGCCATTAACTGTGTACAAAGAAATGCATCCCACTCTAAATCTCCCACCAACCATAATAAGAGTTTTCCAGGGGAAAATAAGAGCTATGGTTTCCTACTAAAAACGTGTTAGGGAAAGACTTAAAAAGGAGAGTGTGGCTTTAGCTCGGTTGCACTCTCCAATCAGACCAGCCTTGACTGAAATCCTAGCTCTATAACTTACTATCTTTGTGACCTTGGGAAAGTCACCTACCTGACCTGGGCCTGTTTCTTCATTTGTAAAATGGCTATAATAATAATATCAATATCAGAGGGTTATTGAGAGTATTAAAAGAGACAATGCACATGAAACTCTTTCTTAGGATGTGTTCACCCACAAGGAATAAAACAATCGACAGAAGATAGCATTAAAAAAAAAAGGGAAGGGGGTGCATATTTCTTTTTTTTTTTCCTTTGTGTCAAGAGAAAAGACATTCGGATGTGCTAAACAAACCTTTGGAGATAAATGAGCAGCATGACTAATTCAGCCATTGCTGTCAGCTACCTTCAGACAAGTAAAAAGAAAAAAAAATGGGAGGGGGAATTCATAATTTCATCTAATGGGGTTGTTTAATTCAAAGGCATGAAGATGTAATCAAAAGCTCACATTCTTTCCATTTTTCTGCTCTGCTGTTCTCAGCAGTGTATGGATGTCTCTCCTCATGGTGTCAAGGTGGCTGCAGCAGCTCCAGGCATCACACACAAGTATTATACTATCAAGTCAAGAAACCCAGGTCACAGCCTGGGTGGAGAGAAAATGCTCCTCGTACCCTACTCCCTAAGGGCTGTAACCTGGGATTGAGGAGTATCTCCTCCCATGTGTCTCCTTTTATGAGGGAGAACATTGTCCCCAGAAGTCTCCTTACAGACTTCCTATTGGCCAAGATTGCATCATATGTCAAATTCCAAACCAACCACTGGCGAAGAAAATGAGAATTACCACAATGGGCTTAGATCCACTATACCTCACTCTGAGGCTGGAGAGGGGAGTGGCCACTGTCCCTGAGCACCTGGGTAGATGCACATCCAACAAAACTGATAACAAAGATGTGAGTGGGCAGCCAGCATGTCTACCATAAGCAGAGTTCCTGGCATATAGGCTCCCAAGGCCAGCATTTGGTAAGCTCTGGCCTGGGAGTCCATGCATGGAAGGACAACTACAATTGGCCAGAGGACCCCTCTGTACACCACACCCCTATATCCAACCACCTGCTCGTCATGTCCATTTGGATGGCTCATAGGAACTCAAATCCAACACACCATATTTGAACTCAGGGGCTTCTTGTTTTTTGGGTTTTTTTAAAAAGATTTTATTGGGGAATCGGGGAAGGGGAACAGATAAGTTGCTGTCCTTTTGTTCTTCAGTCTAGTTGTGGAGGACGTGACTTCACTGGCCCAAGTTGGTCTTGTGATCATTGCGCTCTTCCCAGCTGAGGCAGATTCGTCGCCAGCCATTGGACGGCTGCTCACGGTGGCTCATGGCAGCTCATGCCGGCTGCCGGACACTCATGCCAGCTGCCAGCCACTCACAGTAGCTTATGGCAGCCCACTGCAGCCCCACGTTGCTGGCGACTCACGGCAGCCCAGCTCCAGGTNACGAGGAGCCTTCCAAGCCTCAGGCAGGGTCAGGAGTTTTCCAGATGCTCCCACAATCTGCCATCGGAGACCTGATGATACCATCTCGGAATTGGCTTGTCCCCCCCACCCCCTCCCCGGCCCCAGGACATCAGCTCCACAAGGACAGGCACAGTGTCGGCTCTGTGCATGGAGCTGCTCAGTCCACGTTTCACACTGCCTCACCCCTCCTCTGCTTCTCTGTCCCCCATTCATCCTGACAGTTGGTTAGTCATTCGACATACATGTCCCACGTCCATATAATGTGCCGGTGCCAGAGATACTGAAAAGAATCAGACATGATTCTGGGCAGAGCCTGGGGCATTAAGAAACGGCAGGATTGTTTCATCTGGCTGGGACCATAGGTCAGAGGGGGCAGGCGTTGGTGGAGAACAGTGGCCATGAGGAGGAGTGCCGCCGGGCAGGGCCTGTGCTATGGCGAGGAGCCTGTATTTTCCCTGAGTGAGCTGAGGGCCACGGAAGGCTGTAGGTGGAGGAAGGACAGGATGTGACTTGGGTTCTATCAGGATCTCTCTGGCCACATGTGAAAAAGAGACCATTGGCAGGCGACGGTGGGGTGGAGAGGAGGCGACGGCCACAGTCTATGTGGGAGAGCATGGTGGCCTGGCCTGGGGGATGGCCGTGGAGATGGGGAGACGTGGTCAGATTTGAGAGCGATTTAGGGCATAAAACGATGACAGTTATGATGGTTTGGATTTGGGGGTCTGAGGGGGCACATCAAGGACAATGACCAAAGTAGCCTAGGTCAGGACCCACCTGGAGCCTGACCCCTCCCCCAGCCTTCCCCCAGAGGCCTCGACGGGGGCAGGTGCAGGGACCCAGCTCTGTCCCCCAGGGCCTCTGCTTCCCCTCCAGGCTCTCTCAGGGGTGGCCATGGCTCTCCCACAAGCCCCTGTGTGACCCCGGGTCAATTTCTTGGCCTCTCCTGGGCCCATTTCTGGAGCATCTATGCATCCTCCTCTCCAGGAAGAGCATGAGGGTGTGGGCAGCCACCAGCCCAGGCAGAGAACCTGGTCGAACCTGTCCTGCCGGCCCCACTGCCCCACCCGAGTGCTCCAGTGCTCGGCAGGCAGTGGGGGCACCTGGGGCAAGGCCCGGGCAGGAGGGCCTGGCGCAGCTCTTGCACACCCTACACTGACAAGCAGCCCTCTGCCCATCCGAGGGCCTTGGGTCCAAAGCCCCAATCCCAGGCGCTGAGCCCCAGGCCTAGCCTCACACTGAACCTCACACTCTGGCAGACGCTCCCCAGGCCTGGGGGACGAGCAACCTCACTAGCAGCATAGCCTGATGGTCAAGGGCATGGGCGCTGGAGTCAGGGCCTGAGGCACATCCCTTCCTCTGTGCCACCTTGGGCAAGAGGACTGGCGGTCGGTCACATCCCACACAGGTGAGGCTTTTACATGCAGTGGGTGTGAGCCCCAGGTCACAGACGGAGCTGTACGGTTTTTCGGTTTTTGTGTTATTTCACATTGAACTTAATTTTCATTTGGTGCTGTCATTCTGCCAGGCTGGTGGAAATTTCATCTGGTGGTTGATTTCCACTTCTCCCCAGACCCCCGTCTCCAATTCTGGGCTCCCTGCCTTTTGTGAGGCTGAGGTGCTGGGGACAGGAATGAGAGCAGGGGCATACGCGCCACCTGCAATGCCCCAAATGGTGCTGTGGCTGTCCCCTTCCCATCGCCTGTGTCCTGGGATCCTTTGGCTGTTTCCCGGCCATTCCGAGGGGCCAGCCTGAGGTGGCCTTTGCAGGATCCCAGATGAGTCTTTTACCTGGAGTTGCAGCCTCTTTGGGCCCAGGCCCGGGGTCACCTGTGCCACTCCTCTCGCTGGGCCGACCCTGGAACCCTGTCTTTGCTTCTGGATTGGGGAGCCCTGTTCTCTGCAAGATACTTTTTCACACATATGAGTTCTTCCTGCTCTCCTCGGCTTTCAAAACTCCAAAGCCACGAAGCCTCCTAGGATGGATGGATTTGGCGTCCCATCCCTTCCCACCCCTTCCGGGAGGCACTGAACACAGACTGGCCCAGGGCTGCCTTATGTGGGGGAGGGACCAAGAGGAGAAAGGAAGAAAAGCGGGGGCCATGGAGGAAGGGGTGGGGGTGGGGGGGGGACGGGCATGGAGAAGAGAAAGGAAATACCAGTTAAGGCAGCATTCCCAAACATTTTTGGTCTCAGGATTCCTTTATTTATTTATTATTTTTAAGATTTTTATTGGGGAATTGGGGGAAGGGGAACAGACAAGTTGCTGTCCTTTTGTTCTTCAGTCTAGTTGTGGAGGACGTTGCTTCACT
>NW_017731404.1:1669542-1672405 GCF_001890085.2 Hipposideros armiger
GCAGTGTCACTGGCCCTCATGTGGGATCCGAACCGGGGCCCTGCTGCTCAGAGCTGGCGTCCCAAGCCAGCTCTTAACCAATGCTCCACTTGGCCGGCCCTATTGTGGATATTCTTTAATGCGACACCCAAACTGGCCCATGGTAATTCCTTAAACTTGAGTTGCAATGCAAAGTCTAAATACCTATTGACAAACTTTTCCAACTCTTTACACTCATGTAGAATGAGAGTGAAAAAGGCAAGTAATCTTGTGAATCCCCTGAAAGGGCCCTGGGGGGCCCCCCAGGGATCCTAGGATCACACTTTGAGAACTGCTGAGTTCTCAAAGAAAAATCTCCCATCAGACAGAAAGCTGCTGGTTGACTCTCAGGAGAGACATGCCCAGGTAGGATGAAGTTCAAGTCCATTTCACTTTTACAGGTCACTTTCCTTCTCTATGCCTCAGTTTCCTCATTTGTAAAATGGAGATAACAAGGCCTCCCTGGCAGCATGATAATGATACACGCTTGCTGCCAGGACCCATGGAAAGCACAGTGTAAATGCAAAGGACATGTTTACATCAGTCCTTCTTCCTCACACACTTCTTCCTGCCACAGGGCCTTTGCACAGTCTGTTCCCTCTGCCTAAAATCCCTTCCTGCCTGCCTCTGCCAAGGGAACTTCTCACTCTTCGGATCTCAACTCAAGTGCTACCTCCTCCAGGAAGCCTTCCCTGACTTCCTTAGGATGTCAAACACTTCTATCTGTTATGTACTGTTCTATCTGCACTGTTATGCAGAGTCACCTGAATTCCTCTGGGGTCATGCCACCTCCCCCCACAGCTCTTCTCTTTCTTCGGGGCTTCCCTGCCCAGAGCCCACAACAATCTCTCACGTGTCAGGGCTGCTCCCTCTGTCCAAACATCCTGCTCCCTCTTCACATTCTCCCTTCAAGACTGGCTCAGTCGGGCTTTCCTCTCCTCACGGCGGGACCATGTCCCTGTGTCCCTGTCATCACAGCACAGGTCACATTGCCTATTTGTTGTCCTCTTCCATACCCCGCCCCAACCAGGTCAGCACGTTCGTCAGGGAAGGAATTGTTCATCTTTTCCCTTTCAAGATCAGGCAATGGGCCTGGTACACAGGAAGTGTCCGATAACATATTTGCTGAAATGACATGGAAGCAGAGGTTTGGGAGGGATTTCTGTCACCAAAGAAGGTTGTGTCTGTTAGTTTGGGGCTGCAAGTCATAGAAACGCAGCTCAAACGGACTTGACTGTAAAGGAGATTTCCTGGTTCCCATAGACAAGAAGCCTAGGAGGAGGTGAGCTTCAGGCATGGCTTAATCAGGGCTCCATCTTTTCCCTCTGTGTTCACCCAGCTCTGTGATTCTGTGTGCAGGTTTCTTCCCCTCTGGCTGGCTTTCTTCATGGGGCTAAAATAGGTACAGCAATTGCAGGCCTCACTCCTTCAGACATAGAAACACCTAAAGAGCACCTGAAATGCATGTTTCCTAGAAACCCATGACACTGAGTCCCCTCTAGACTCAATGGACCAAACTGGTTACATGTCCTTCCTTGAGCCAATAGCCATGGCCAGAGGGCGAGATTTAGAAAGTTAGCTTAGGTTTGAAGTCAGGAAGACAGTCAGTCAGCTCCCCTCAAAAGGAGGGCTGCCTGAGGGAGGTGTGGCTCCCCAAATTAGAGCAGTTACCAAGAGAACAGAGAGAGGCAAGAGAGTCAAAGCATGCACGCCAGGGGTTTAATTATATTAAAATCTGGAGGAAAAAAAGAAAGTCTTCTTTGAGCAAAGACCTATCCAGGAAAAACTTTGCTGAGTCTAGGTATCTCACCAGAGCCTTGTAGCGAAGGCGAGATGACAGATTTTTCTGCTCTCTGATTGAATTCCATTGACTGAACCCACAGCCAATTTGCAAAGCAACAAACGACTTTACCGAATATTTTTTTAATGTGTTTGTTTTTCTGATTATGATAACAATACATGCTTGTTGTTCAAATATTTAAATAATGCAGAAAAGTATTTAAAACAGTGGTTCTCAACGGAGGGTGGTTTTGTCCCCCAGGAGACATGTGGCCAAGTCTGGAGACATTTTGGGTTTGCATGATGGAGGGAGCAGGCGTGCTCCTGGCATCTGGTGGGTAGAGGCCAGGGATGCTGTTAAACGTCCTCCAATGCACAGCACGGTCCCCAAAACAAAAACTTATCTGGTCTGAAATGTCAGGAGTGCTCAAGTTGAGAAACTCTTACTGAAAGGAAAGTAAAAATTATTGAAAATCCCACCACCCAGAAATAAACGCTGCTGACGTTTTGGTAAACCTCCTTTAGAATACTGTCTTTCATATATGTGCGTGGGCACGCACAACTTAGTACAAACTAGACTGTGCCTGTGAAGATAGTTGTTCGCTATGGTATGTTGTGTCCTCTCTCTATATTGTCACTTTTAATTAGTGTTTTAAATACAATATGAATTTTTATATTTAATAATTTAATTTTTAGCACAGCATTTCATTCTGTAAGTTTATCATTGTTAACTTAATGAATCCTTTTGGTTTTTTCCCTCAGTTTTTCACTATTATAAACAATGCTGCAATGAGCCTACCATTGTCCATAGAGAATTCTTGGCCTATGCTATATCCTTAAAATAAACACCCCAAAGTTACATTTCTGAGTTGCTTTAAAATCTCTGCCTATTGAACGTCATGGCGCACACTGCTGTTCTATGCCAATCTGATAGGTGCAAAATGACATAGGTTTCATTTGCATTCCCTTGATTACTGGCAGGGTGGATCTTGCCTTCAGATGCTTGCCTATCTTTTGTACTTCTTCATTTGTGAGTAGTCCATTTATAATAAGGTCTTTGCTTTTT
>NW_017731404.1:1674675-1677045 GCF_001890085.2 Hipposideros armiger
GTTGTTCACCATCTTAGCTGTAGAGGGCAGTGTCACTGGCCCTCATGTGGGATCCGAACTGGGGCCCTGCTGCTCAGAGCTGGCGTCCCAAGCCAACTCCCAGCCAATGCGCCATTTGGCCGGTCCGAACTCAGGGGCTTCTTTTCAAACGACCTCCGATCCCCAGCCTCCTCTGTTATTGCCTGTTCCCTCACCATCTATGCTGGCATTTCTCCACCTCCACCATCATCTTCCGCCCGAACCTCCTTGTTCTCCCTGCTGTCGTCTGGGCTTCTCCGCCTGTGCTGTTTCCTCCGCCAGGGACGCTTCCCGCTGCGTTTCCCCCATCGCCCTTCTCAGGGAAGCGCCCCCAGGTCAGCCCCCACTTTACGTCCCCTCACAGCCTTGCATGCCTCCCCGCATCGCCCTTATCATACTTCACATTTATTTGTGTGATTAGTTGACTCATGTTTCACCCCACCAGGCAGCAAACTCTGTAAGGGTAGGAACCAAGTCTGTTTTGTTCACTGATAATCCTCAGTGCCTGGCACATACGAGAACCTCGACTTTTTTCAAATAAGTGAAAAAAAAAAAAAAGGTCCACCCCTTTCTCTGCAGCCAGAGAGAGCTAAGAAGCAAATCTAATCATCTCGAGCTCACCCTCCTACTCAAGCCTCCCATGGCTCCCCTTTACCCTCAGGGCAAAATCCAAAGGGTTTAATGGGGCTCTCCCAGGCCCTTGGAGGTGGATCCTGCCACCACCCAGCCCCGTCTTCTCCGTCCCCCATCACTCTCTATACTCCAGCCACCCTCAGCTTCTTTAGGTCCTGCGAAAGCCCCATGTTTCTCTCGCCTCTAGATTTCCATATGATTCCATGCGCTATGCCCCAGCCTGGAAACTTTGTCTAGAAAAATCCTCCTTCTCATTGTCAAAGCTCCGTTTAAAAGTTGCCTCCTCCGGGTAGCCCTCCACACCTAATCCCCACCAGGCCAAGTTAAACGCCTCGGAGGCCCTCCCAACCTGTGTTGACTCATCTGTGTAAATTAGGCTGCCATCTGAACTGCCATAACAGAGACCCACAGTGGCTCAACACAGCAGAATTTTATGTCCAGTGTGGGGGTGGAAAGTTCAAGGTGGACTGGTGGGGTTAGTTCTGCAGGATCGTTCTAGAAACCCTGGTTCCTTCTAACTAGTTGCTCTGCCATCCTCATTTCACAGTGTCTAGTGAAGTCCAAAATGCCTGCTCACGCTCCTGCATCACATCAACATTCCAGTCAGCAGGAAGAGACAAAGGGTCACTCCTTTTAAAGGCATGACCCAGAAGTAGCTTCTCATCACTTCTACTTACTTATCCCATTGGCTGACACTGAGTCCTATGACCACACCTAACTGCAAAGGAAGCTGGGAAATATCATCACTACCTGGGCAGCATGTGCCCTGCTAATATTCCAGAATTCTCACATGATGAGGAAAAAGGTGATGGAGGTTGGTGGACACTAGTGGTCCCCGCCAGCTCCCCCTCAGCCCTGAGCACAGTGTTATCTGGTTCCTCATGCTCCCTCAGCTCCAGGCTGAGCTCCCTGAGGACAGGGACCATGTATGGTGGTCATCGTTGCATCCCCAGCAACTAGCAGTGTGCCTGGCACATGACAAGTGAGAGTGAATGGCAGAGGCCGGAAGTGCAAGGTGGAGAAACTGAGGCAGGGCCCAGGTCAGTTCCACACACGTTCACATGTCAAATCCTGGGGTTCACAGCCTGGTCCAGGTGATGGGGCAGTAGCTGGCCTGGCCCAGCAGCGTCCCGACAGATACTGGGTCTGGGCCTACCAGACCTTGCCTGCTGGGGGAGCTGAGGAGTCTGGGGACCTGGTTCAGAAACGGGGCAGAGTCCACAAGCAGCAGGAGGAAGCCCCAGGAGTGCCCACAGGTGGGGCAAGTCCCGAATCCTGACCCGACCTGGCTCTGGGCCCACCGTACTTCCTGCCACACCCCAACTTTATCTGGCCCTGGGCCCTTAGCTGCTCTCCTGAGAGGGGTGGGGATGGGGCAGCCCAGGAGCCTCGCAGTGGGAAAGGCCTGATAGGGGCTCTGCAGGCTCCAGCCCCAGATCCAAGGGTGTCTTAGGAGGGAGGAAAAATGCTCTCCTCACCCTCCGCCCTCGGGCTGTTACCCGAGGTCAACGAGAAGCAGGTTTAGCTGAAAGAACCCCAGGCTCCAGTCCCAGCCTGATGCTTTCCAGCCATGTGTCTTCACCACAGCAGCCCTATGTGTGAAATGGGTGCCGTGGCCCAGGTTGGCTTCTCAGGTTGGTGTAAGACTCAAAGGAAGGGGCCTTGGGGCCTTGGGGCCCGTAGAGAAAAGTTGGTTATTAGTGTTTTTTTTTTTTTTTT
>NW_017731404.1:1677450-1711866 GCF_001890085.2 Hipposideros armiger
AGTGTCACTGGCCCTCATATGTGGGATCCGAACCGGGGCCCTCTGGCATCCCAAGCGAGTTCTTAACCATCGCGCCACTCGGCCGGCCCGGTTATTAGTGTTATTAATAGGCTATTGCCAGGCCGAGGCCCGGAGAGCCGGGCAAGCCACAGTCCAATGTGCCTTCTCCAGGCTTAGGCTGCAGAGTGAGACCTCGGAGTTTGGTGCATGGACTTGTGTCTCCAGCTAAAAAAATGTCCAGTGGCTTCTCACTGAACATTAGAAAAGAATACAGCTCCTATCCAGGTGGCCAAGGCCCTGCAGCTCCCTGTCTTTACCTCCCTGACCTTGAGTCTCACCTCTGTTCCCCCCGCCCCTCCCCCACTACTCTGTCCCAGCCATCCTCCCTCCTTACTGTCCCTCAAAGGTGTCCGCTGCCTTCGTGCTTGCTGTTCCCTCCGCCTGGATCTCCCTTTCCTGCTGCTCCAGCGTCTCCTTCTACTCTCCACCTAGATGTCACCTCCTTACTCTCTCCCAAGAGTCACCACCCTCCCAGGCAGCGACCACACCGCACTAGCTGATCGACTTCCCAGTGTTGATCAGCGTCATTATAAGAACATTTTAAGAACACAGTTCTTGTTCGTCCTGTTCTTTTCGTTGGTTTGTTTTTGGTTTTTCTCTTTTACTCTCTGTCTCCTCCAAGTGACGGCATGGACCTTGTCTGTCTTGTTCTCCGCTGTATCTGGAGCCTAGCACAGAGCCTGGCACATAGTAGGTGCTCAGGAAGTATTTACTGACTAAGTGAATATAGACGCATGAGGAAGGATGGGGGAGCTAGCATTACTGAGTGCCTACTACATGTCGGTCACATTAATTATTCCCTCCCAGTCTCACAACATCACTACCTGGTCAGAATTATTATCTCCACGTCACAGTTGGGGAAACTGAGGTTCAGAGTAACGAAGTGACTCCACTGAGGTCGCTCTGATAGGAAGGGGCAAGTATTGGGATTGAAGCCAAGCCTCAGACTGAGGGAAATATTTGTAACCTAAATACAAAAATCTTCAAGGTCATAGTAGGTTTGAGGTGCCCACATCTACCAAAGCTCAACAGTTGTGTACTTTAAATTAGAGGTCCTCAACCAGGGGTGATTTTGCCCCTGAGAGACATTCGCCAATGTCCTGAGACATTTCTGGTTGTCACGACTGGCAGGGGAAGTGCTACTGGCATATGGGGTTGAGGCCAGGGATGCCGCTAAACATCCTGTAATGCACAGGATGGCCCCCCAACAAAATGTCAACAGTACTGAGACTGAGAAAACCCTCCTTACATGCATGCAGTCTATTGTACACAAATTAGATCTCAACAAAATCAACTTTAAAAAAAAAAAGGGATTTATACCCTGAATAGAAAAGGACTCATGCCAATCAGAAAGGAAAAAGCAACTAAGTCGAAAATGATGGCCAGATAATTTCAAAAGGCAAATAAACTCATCAGAAAATACTAGCTGCAGATACCTAAATGATAAGGGCCTTTGCCTCCATATTAATCAGAGAAATGCAAACTATAACAAAAATAATGATTTCCTCCCCCCAATTGCTATGGGAAAAAAACATCTAAGTGACAATATCCTGGCTGGCAAGTGTGAGGGAATCAGGGCCTCTCATACACAGTGGGAGGGAGTGTTACTGGCAAAGCCTGAGTGTCGATTTGGCAACACTTCCAACAATTTAAGTAGACGCACGTGTCTGCCCGAAGTCCCAGCTTTGTGGAAGTACGCATGAGCACAGTGGGTGTGTGAGGATGTCCACTGAGGCACTGTTTAGCCGAGTGAACATTTCGGGGGGATGGGAAGCAAAATAATCATGAGCAGGGGATTAGGTAAATAAACTGCGGGGATACTGTAGTATCCCATAGAATACCATGCAGCAGCTCACAATTACGAGAAGGCAAATCTCTAAGTGCATATTGTCAGGTGACTAAAAAAGGAAGGTGCAAAATCACATTTATAGCCCATTTCTATTCCCGTAACACAAAACAAACCAGAGGCAGATCCACTAGTGTTTGTCCATCTTCCGTCACCTTTTCTCCTCATGAATAGGACCTCGATTTTGAATGGGATGGCAATGGGCCCAAAGAAAATAATCATCTCCCCAGCCCTCCTTGCAGGTATGTGGGTACAGTGAGGTGGCCACGTGACCTGATTCTGGTCAATGAGATGTAAACAGAAACCTACCACGTGTGCTTGATCTAAGGGGGCACGTGGCCGACCCCTGGCCCCTTCCCCGCCCTCTTGTCTGGGCTGAGCACAGGACGCCAGGCAGTGAAGCAGCTCTCTACAGCCATGAGTTAAGAAAGTCACACAACAAAGCGGGAGACCAGGGAGCTGGCCATTGGTGACCTTCCTGAACGAGTTCACCTCTTTCACAAGAAAAAGGGAGCCTCCCACTGGCAAAGCCCCCAGATTTGGTTACTTGTTCCATGCAGTCAAACGCAATCCTAGAGACACAGCAAACTCACAGTAGGGAATGTGTTGCTAGAGCCATTTGCAACAGAACTGTATTCAGCTATTATTTGGATAGTTAGAATATTTTAAAAATTAAAATTGAACTCAAATGTAGCTCATCTGGCTCAAGTCTGTGGCCCCTTGATGGTCCTTTTCAAAAAGTGGTTGCCGAGGGGCTCAGGTTCTTCTGACCCACGTAAAACCGCCAGGGGGAAAACGGAGGGGCACCAAGAGGCTGGCTGCTCTGTTTTCCTGGTAAGAGGACCCGGGCTGCATCCCTGACTACAGAAGGGAGGCTCGGGTCCAGCCCGCCAGCCCAATCTTGGCTGCCCCCACTTCGTGACTGACCCTGGGGCTCTCCAGCCCAGACATGCAACCCCCCAGGCAGTGGCCTGGCCACCTCTCCTACTGGTTTGTCTCCTCTTCCCAGAAGCTGGGCGCTCCCTTTATCTTGGGCCAAAGTCCCCCAGGGAAGGGGATGGAATGTCACCTGTCATCACGGGGTTGATGAGTCACCTCCTACTGGCTAAAGGCCACAACAGGCCTGACTTCTTTTTGCCCCCTCTTCCAGTCTTCCCTTTGAGGTAAGGAAGGATGGGTGCAGCGCCCTTAAAATCGTGACAGTGACAGCCACCATCTTTGGGGTGCTGACCTGGAACCAGGCCCTGGGAGGTTAAGGACACAACTTGGGACTCAAACCCCTCCGTGCCCTAACCGGGTGGCCTGGGGAAGTCACCTGACCCCTTCCAGGTCCCCACTCATGCATTCAACAAACATTTATCAAGCAAACACTGACACAGGACAGCGAGGTGCTGAAGATGCTGCCGTGGATACCCCAGAAACTGTCCTGCCTTGTGGGCACAGTGGTTGGAGACGTTCAAAATAAATGATAATAATGTTAATCAAATTTAAAATGTGAAATTCGACATGTCCATCGGTGATGATGCCAAGGAGAGAAGGAGGCAAAGGGTGCTCACGCAGGGGGCTTGTTCATTTAACAGGGTGGTCCCGGGGCCTCACATGGAGCAAGGACCTGAGGGAGGGGAGAAAGGAGCCACGTGGTTATCTCTGGGCAGAGAGTCCCCGGCAGAGGGAACAGCAAGTGAAAAGGCCCTTGGGTTGGAGGGGAATGGTCAGGGATGCAAGGCGGGGGTGACCACGCAGGGTCTGTGGAGCACTGTCAAGCCCTTGTCTTTTACTCGGGGTCACATGGGAGCCACAGGAGGGTGTGAGCTGAGGACAGACGTGATCTGACGTCCTTTGGGTAGGGAGAAATGGCAGAATGGGGGAATCGTTTGGAGGACATTGCAATAATACAAGCAAGCATTTGGTGACTCACCCCGGGGTGGGGTTTTGGGGGGAGGGAAGCAGAGGGAATGAAGTGATAGGATCGGATGCCTTCTAAAGGCTTAAGGATGAGAAAGAGAGGACACTAAGGCTTCTGGCCGGAGGCTCTGGAAAGACAGAGGTGGCATTTTCTGAAGGGAAGGCTGCAGGAGGGGCGGGGTCCTGCGGGGAGGATGAGAAGTTCAGTTTCTTACCTGGAGGTCTGGGTTGCTGCTTAGGCGTGTCAAGTCGCAGCTGGATATTCAAGCCTGAGCTCAGGTGAGACTCCTGGCCGGGGAGGTATGTTTGGAGATGTTGAGCATGGAGATGGTAGTTAGAGACTCAGTTTCTCTGCCTGTACAATGGGATTAAACAGCATCTGCTTTGCAGGGTTGCTGTGAGGCTGAGTTAAGCACAGGCAGGTAGCAACATGCAGGTAAAAGTCAGCTCTAATAATTACATACCCAAATCGACATCATCTTTGGTTTGACAGATAAGGGAATGGGAGCTCAGAGAGGCTGAGTGACTGATCCAGGGTCACACAGCCAGCAAATGGCACAGCCAAGATTCAAAGGGTGGATTTAGCCTTGCTCTTGACCTTCCACCCTGCTGCTTGTACTCCCAGCACCAGACCCTTGGATCCTGACTGCCCAGACTGGGGGAGCTCCCCGACAGGTGGAGAGATGACCATGAGTAGAAATGCCTCCAGGGCAAAATAGTACCTGAGCCTGCCCTACTAGGGGCACCAACTAAGTAGAAGGAGGGCTAATGAGTCAGGATAGCCTTGCGGTTAAGAGACACGCTTAGTGCTAGACCACCTGAGTCCAAATTCAGCTCTGCGCCCCCACTAGATATGTGACTCTGGATCTATGACCCAGTTGTGAAACAGGATAACAAAGGTGGTTTGGAGGACTGCATGGGTTGATCCATGCAAAGTGAGTAGAGTGGGGCCAGGAACTTAACAGGTGCCTCATAAATGCAGGCGGCTGCCACACTGTTGCTCCAGCTCGACTTTCAGTAACATATGCTCCCAGGGCCAGAGGGCCCCTGCCATCATTGTGTCTCCATCTGCCCCTTGCTCAGTGTTTCTATCCTGCCTACGCCTCTGTGAGCTGTGTCTTCGGGCCCCTCCCCGAGTCTGCGTTTCCTCCGGCCCCACGGTGGGTACGTGATTGGCAAACCTACAGCGTGCAAAGGACACTGGGTAGTAACTGCAGCTGGCCCAAAGTAGGTGCTCAGTGTGCATGAATGCTAGCAACAGCTGGAAATGCAGACCCCATCCCCTGCAGGCTGGATAAGCAAGCTGCAGAATGCTCTTACAGTGGACCACGACACAGCCGCAAAAGGGATCGACTCCTGATACTTGGAATAGCACAGTGGGTCTTGCAGGGGGTATGTTGAGCAAAAGAAGCCAGATGCAAAAGAATACATGCTGTCTGGTTCCGTCTACAGGAAACGCTAGGGCAGGGGTCGGCAAACTTTGGAGATGGAAGAGCCGATCCTGTCCCTCACAACAATTTAAAAACTATTTGAGAGCCATAAAACAAATGAAATCACCATTCTGTGAATAATATCCTTTAAAATTTTTATAAATGAGACTAGGATAGTTTTATTTTCATTTGCAATTTTACTTAAGAGCCCCATGTACGTCCCCCAAAGAAGCGCATGAGGCTCACGAGCCGCAGTTTGCCGACCCCTGTCCTAGACGAAACACAGCTCACCTCTGAGGATGGCACACTGATCAGTGGTGACCTGACTGTGGTCATGAACGGTTGTTTGAAAAGGAACAGAAGGACCTGGGTCATAGAAATGTTTGTATCTTGTTTGAGGTGGTTGATTCTTGAGTGCATCTGTCAGAACTCATCAAACCAAACCCATAAATGTCTGTGTATTTTATTGTGTGTTCATTATCTCCCACTTGTTTAAAAAAATGTTTGTAGTTTTTGTTGACATAGATGTATTTTTATTTCTCTGACTGTTCTACGGCCCCCAAGGCCCCGTCAGGTCCCCTCTTCCCCACCTCAAAGCCTTGGGCACATGAGGGAGGTGAGCAGGCATTGCAGAAAGATCCCTCGGACCCAGGTACAAACCGGCTCTGCCTCTTCCTTGCTGTCTGCCCCCGGAGGGTCATTGAAACTTCAGTTTCCTCATCCATTAAATGGGGCTAATACAGGTACCCTGCTCAGGAGATTGTTGCCAGGATTCAGAGAGATGAGCAGTGCGGAGGCCATGAATATTGGAGGCTCTCAAAAACAGACAACAGACAAACAAGCTGGAAAGGTTGCGGGTGATTGAGAGTAGGGATCTGGAGCCAGACCACAGGGATCCAATCCTGCTCTTTGGGCCCGTCCCCTAACCTCTCTTTGTGTCAGTTTCTTTATTCAGGATGATGATGGTACCCACCCATAGGGCTGCTGAGGATTTAATGAGGTCCCATGGCAAGTTAGAGCAGTGCTTGTGCTCAGTGAACATCAGTCGCTGTTGTCGCCATTCTCAGGTGTGGAAGGGAGGGTGCTTGCAACCTAGGGGGCTAATTCAGGGGGCCCAGTCCCCTGCAGCCCCAGCTCCGGTCACAGTGTCCCCGCAGGTTCGGGTGCAGGCAGCCTAGCTACAGTGGCTCTGGCTCCCGGAGCCACCGGGCATGTCCTAGGCTGCTCAGATGGCCCCTGCAGCTGGGACAGATGGCTTCCTTCCTCTGTTCTGGGTGCCAGGCAGGCCCAGAAACCGCCTGATGTCAGCAGAGCCGGCCTGCTCTCTGATGGGGAGGAAGTGGGTGGGTGCTCCGGGCACCGATGAGCCAGGCAGACGTGCCCTGAGGCGGCAGAGTCAGGGCTGATGTGGACATCACGCACCCGCTGCTTACGGAGGTGGCCCTCCCTGGTTTGTCATGTCAGGCGGCTGTGAGGCTGCCTGGGGTCAGAGTGGAGATCCAGGGTAGACTGGGGACAGGGCATGTGGTCTGTCCTCACTCCTCCATCCACAGCTGAGGACCGGCTCCCTGGGGTCTGGCCTACAGGAAGGGCAGGTGGTGTGTGTCCCAGGCGGCGTGTCTGGGATATGTGTCGGGGGTCCACCGTGTGCGTGTATATGGAAGTGACTGTGTGCCCAAGAATGTATGAGTGAGTAAAAGGCCAGTGAGCGTGCGAACATGTGTGCATGTTTGTGTGGCTGGCTGTGTGTGGGTGTGAGTGAGTCGGCATCTGTGTGCTGTATGTCAGTGTGCCCAGGGGGGGGGGGGGGGGGGGGGGGGAGAGCAGCCTCTCTTTTGCTGAGTGTACAAACCGGTTTGAGCGCATGTGAGCGTGTGTCTGGGGGTGAGCCTGTGTTTGCCTGACTCTGTGACTGTGTGTGTGTGTGTGTGTGTGTGTGTGTTTTCACCACTATGGTGAAAAGTTCCACAAGGAATCCCTTTTGCATACAGAGCTTTGTTTCCTTGCATGAAAATGTTCATGGGTGGGTGGGGTCAGTGGGTCAGTGCATTTAGAGTCTTAACTAGAGGACCAAAGAGCTCCCAGGGAGCATCTTCAAACTGAGCACTGGCCAGTCAGAACAGGTGCCAGCTGCAAATACTGGGGCAGCCGAACCAGCCCTGGTTCCGATCCCCAGCTTCCGACCCCGCAACCGCGTCCAAGAAGGGCTTGACCCAGGGAATTCTGGGCATTCTGAGGCAGCCCCAAACAGACCAGCAAATAGCCAGCCCTTTTACCGGTCGATAATAATAGCAAACATTCATTCATCAGTATTTCCTGAGTGCCTATAGTATTCCCGGCGTGGTTCCCGGCACTGGAGATGCAGCAGAGAACAAGACGGACGAAAATTCCTTGGCTGGTGGCATTAACAAACTGGTAGGACCAAGCAGACAACAAAATAAATGAGCGGCAGATGGAGAGGGTTAATTGGTGTAAGGGCTGTAGATAAAAATAAAGCAGGAGATGTAGGTAGAGAGCACAAGATAGGTTTGCTGTTTTCAAAAGGTTGGCCAGCTAAGGCTTCCATGGGAAGGTGACGTTTGAGTGAAGACCTGGAGGAGGTGCAGGGTAGGCCATGTGGACATTTAGGGGAAGAGCATTCTAGGCAGAGGGCACAGCAAGTGCAAAGGCCCTGGGGCGAGTGCATGCCTGGCTTGCTCAAGAAAGAGAAAGTGTGCCAAAGCAGATTGAATGTTGTGTATGTGTGTTTTTACCTGATTATGAAAGCAAAGAGTGTTCGTGGAAAGATTAAACAATCGAAAATGAATAAAGGAGAAACTGAACATCCATAGTAACTAGAATAGGGGGAGGGGGAATGGACTAAGGATCAAGGGTGTCTGTTGTACAGTTCACCCGATAATCAAAGCAATTTTCCATTTTGACAAGGCAGCATCAAAATAGTCCAGCTGTGACCAAATCTCCCAGCTGTAGCAAGATGCCAGCTGTATGGCTCTCACCTCAGCCCTGAGCCCAGTTGGGCTCTTAATAGGTGCTTGCTGAAGGGAGCGTCTGCCTTCCACATCCTCCTAGTTCCCTGAGGCCTGAGGGGCAGAGGAAATATGGGTGTAACACCCACCCGTATAGAGACTTAGCCCCTAATCCCCCGTGGGTCGCCTGCCCTGCCCCTCGTGGCCCCAGAATGACAGCATCACCTCTTCCTCCTCCTGCTTTTATGAGCTGCGAAGGAGGCTTGTCCCACGTTGCACAATTGCCTCTTAATTGCTATTTCCTCTCAGTTATGAATTGTGTCATGGATACGGCTGCTCACGTTATTAAACTTCCACAGAGGCCTTATCGTCTGGACTCCAGCCAGCAACCCTGCCTGACCTACTTTCCCACCGGATTTCAAAACCGCCTCCCTCATCCTCTTGTTGGACTTTTCCTAAGGAGAGTCCGCTGTGCCCAAAAACTCGCCGCTAAAAATAAAAACTAGAACGAAGGGGGGCGGGCATGGCTGGCTCCACGAAGGCCTGAGGCTGAGAGCAGCCCCGCTGATTGTGGCCAAGCTCCTCCCCACCGCCAGAAGTTTCCTCAGCAGCCTGTCCTTGGTACACAGGGTTCCCATCAGGACAGCCTGTGACACAGCCACAGCCACGGGTCCCCGGCTGATTGGATTTAAGCCTTTTCTTTCTCATCATGGGTAGTAGGACTGACTTGGGAATCAGGCAAACCTAGGCTCACATCCTGGCTTGGCCACTAGCAAGCTTGTTCATTCATTCATTCATTCATTCATTCATCCATCCATCCATCCCACGGATATTTTTTGAGTGTCTCCTGAATGCTGGCACCTGTGCTGGGATTTGGGGAGATATCTGAGAACGTGACAGATACAGTCCCTGCCCTCATAGAACTTATAGCCTGGTGGGCAGAGATGAGCACAAAACAAATAATTTTGTCGTAAGCACAATGACATTAAATGAAAGTAAGACAATGTGGTGGGCCAGCTAGGGACAGGGACACCATTAGCTAAGATGGTGGTGGTGGTGGTGGGGGGGTCTCTCAGAAGGGAGACTTGATTAGACTGAGATGCAAATGATAAGAGCTAAGCCTGGGCAGGCTAGGATAAGGGTGAGGCAAGCGAGTGACCCAGGCTACAAAATGTGAGAGGGCACTTGGCCTCAGCCTCGTTCAAGTGCAGGCTGGCTCTTGAGAGTGAGTGCCTCCTTGAAGTTTTCACCCTCAACAGCGTCCTGGGCCTGCCGGGAAGGAAAAGAATCCAAGTCGAGAGGCATGGCGGGTGCACAGGCCCTGAGGTTGGGAGTGAGCCCGGTGTGATGGGGCAGAGCCGGAAGGAGTGGGGGAGGCGAGCTGAGTTTAGAGAGGTGGGGGGTGGGGCTGCAGATCGTGAAGGGCCTCTAAGGTGAGGGCTTTGTGAGAGACAGGGATTTACAGTTGTTCAGGGATTGACCTCTGAACCACATGGGTTTGAACTGCACGGGTCCACAATTTTTTTTCAATAAATATGTACAGTATTGTAAATGTGTTTTCTCTTCCTTATGATTTGCTTAATACCATTTTTTCTCTAGCTTACATTATTGTGTGACTATAGTATTTAATACCTACGACATACAAAATACGTTTCATCTGGGCCGGCCGAGTGGCTGAATTAAGAGCTCACTCAAGAGTGCAAGCTCTGAGCAACAGGGTCACCAGTTCGATTCCTAGCCTGGGCTGAGCTGCCAACAGGTGGCAGGATGGCTCAGCTAAAAAAATAAGTAAATAAAAATAAATAAATAAATAAATAAAAATAAAAAACCAAAATATGTTTCATCTGTTTATGTTATATTGTAATTAAGGTTTCCAGTCCAACAGTAGGCTATTAGCAATTAAGTTTTTGGGGAGTCAAAAGTTATACTCTGATTTTTTGGCTGTAGGAGGGGTCAGCACCCTGAAACCCCGGCATTGTTCAAGGGTCAACTGTATTTTGAAGGCTGAGCCGATGGTATTTGGTGGTGAACTGGTATTTTCAGGGGAGGTGGGAGGAACCAGGACCGGCTCCTGGGTAGAGAGTGGTTCCTTGACTCACCCATTGGCAAGTGCTTCCTCTCCCTGGGTCACTTTTCCTCAACTGAGAGTTGGTGATAATAACACCAGCCTCCCAGACACTGTATCATATTTAGCTGAGGGCCTGGCACATAGTAAACGCTCTTCTGATGGCCCAGACAGGCCTAGTGATTTACCTGGAGTCACCTGGCAATTGAATGACACAGCCCGAACTGGAACCCAGACCCTGCACTCCAGGACGTGTCCCAGCAGGCAGGCCTGGGCCGTGGCACATGACTCTCTAGAAATGCAACCTCCCAGCCAAACAGGCCTCAGCAACAGAGGCTGATCTTTTTTTTCTTTTCTTTTCTTTTCTTTTCTGTACTTATGCGTGGGGCTGTTTATCTAACTTGGCTGAAGTTTGAACATATCCTTTTAATTATTACACAAATGGGACATGTTCACGGAATCAAAATTTGAAAATGCAAATAAGCAAAAATAATACTAATAAGGCCAAAAAGCAGAGAGAGAGAGAGAAGGGGAGGGAGGGACAGAGCAAGCATGTAAATTAACACGTGTACCAGGATGCATACAATTGACATGTGTGCCAGGATGCATACAATTGACATGCGTGCCAGGATACATACAATTGACATGCGTGCCAGGATGCATACAATTGACATGCGTGCCAGGATGCATACAATTGACATGTGTGCCAGGATGCATACGTAAGGACCTCAGGAACTTCATTGCAGGGTTCTTTGACAGCAAAAAGTGGGAAGCAGCCTGAGTATCCAACAATAGGGGCCTTTTTCGCCCCTGTTGGAATTAAGTAGCATTCCACTATTGTGCAGCCACTGAAGTGAATGAAGCAGATCTCTGAGTACTAACATGGAAAGACTGCCAAGATGCAATGTCAGCCGAGAAAAACAAGATGCAAAGCAGTGATTGTAGAATTAATCTACAGTGCATGAGTGTGTGTGTGTGTGTGTGTGTGTGTGCGTGTGTGTGTGTGTGTGTGTGTGTGTGTGTGNTGTGTGTGTGTGTGTGTGTGTGTGTGCGTGTGTGTGTGTGTGTGTGTGTGTGTGTGTGTGAAGGAAAGAGGGGGCAGTATATGTACGTATTTACTGGGAGACACACTGACCATCTCTGGGGGAGACACAAGGCCCTAGAGGCTGTGGCTGTTGGATTGGGAGCTGTGGGGGGTGGGGTGGGTATGGCAAGCCAGAGATGGGAGGGAGCTAATTTCTCGCTCCTCATCCGTTTGCACTGTTGGAAATCTTTTGTTTGGGTTTGGTTATGCCTGTCTTCTGCAAAACATTGTAGCAATGTTTCAAAGATCAGAGACGTTCCTCTTGGTCTTAGAGATTTCCCCAAAGCCTTGGGATCATCCAAACTCGTGTTTCCTAAAAGCCTGCCCTCATCCTAGGGTAGCAGTGAGGTGGCTGCGGGCCGTGGTGCCTGTGGGCCGTGGGGCCTGGGGAGGAGGCTGCAGGCCAATGGACATGCCTCTCCCTGCAGTTTCTCATTTATCTTTTTTTATACATTGGACAACAAGCAAAGGTTCCACGGTAAAGGGGTTTTGCCTACTTTGAAATAAAATGTTTGAAAAGCTTTGATCTTGAATAATCTCACTCTACTGATGAGAAGATAGGAGCCCAGCAAGGAGAAAAAAAAAAAGAGGATGGTCCCAGAGTCAGGCAGACCTGGTTCTGGCTGAATGCCTTAGGTGGTAAATTGCTTCCTTGAATCATAGCTTTTTTCTTCAAAAACAAACCAACCAACCAACAAACAACCCAATTAATCAGAACGCTTCAGAGATACCTACAGTAGAGGTAGACCCTGTATTCTTCGTCCTTTCCATCCTGGCAGAAACATGCTCAGGAAATCAGACTTCTTCCCTTTCACCACCTGATTTTCCAAGAAGAGCTAGCATGACCCCCTGTTCCCCGTTTCACTCAAGTCCAAGATCAGGCATGTCTCAGTTTAGCAGAAGTCAACTCACTGCAAAACTCAGGTATTCATTAGGATGTATCCAAGTGTTACGTGTGGATAAAGTCTGCATGGGCGCCGGGGCGGACAGAGGAGGCAGGGTTTGCAGGTCTCATGACACTTAGGTCAGAGAGGGGATTCAGGTGTTTGAGTGCCATTCTCAAAAGGCCCAGGAAAACCAAACAGGATTTTTGGGTGAACTCAGAATCTGCCAAAAGATGGTTGGTACCAGCATGCCCCATCCCCAGGCACCCCACCACCTGCCTTTTCTGCAGCATCCTTGGGAGATGCTGGTGCCGGATGTTGGTGTTGGGGCCAGCTTTCCTCTGTGCCCACCATAGGGATGTTTTGGACAGCACTGGGGAAGGCGTGAGGGCTCAGCACATGCAGTGTGGCCCGGGTGACCAGTGACGGAGCTCCCCTCAGAGATGCTGACGACTTTGAACCCAAGAACAAACCCCAAGGCTCCGAATTCTGCAAAACAAACCTTGTGTCCTTACGTACGGCATCCCCAGCACCAAGCTGCCTTATCTCACTGCACAATCCTTCAAAGAATAACACAGCGTCTTTGTGTCTGCGGTCTGGGTTCCTAAAACCTGTGACATCAGATAAGTGTGATGTTCACAAAAGTGAACATCACAGAGAGGAGAAAAACAACCCAAAAGAAGCCTTTGGTTTCAGCCTCGACTTCCTCTCCTGGGAAGAAGGCGCCCTGTCTTCTTGAGGTTTCACCGCGCAGAGGCTGGGGGCTGGGGAGTGACGCGATGCCCTCTCCTGAGCGGGCTCGCTCTCAGCCTTCATGTCTCCCCCTGCAAAACGGAAATGCTAACCTCTCCCTCTCAGAGCTGCCACTGAAAAGTGACTTGGTAAAACTACCCATAATGGCTAATCTTTGGATCATTCGTGTCCCACCGGCCATCGTCTTGGGACAGTCTTCACCCTCTGGAATGGCTATGGGGATCATCTCTCGTTTACAGATGGGGAACCTGAGGCTTTGAGTTGGAAAAGAAGGTGGTTAGAGAACACTACGTGGCCACTTTGGTTTTTTTAGAAAATGCAAACATGTAAAATAGAAATTAAACAAATAAACATATACATATGAAAATATAACTGGGCAATAAAGTATGGCAGGATGTATGCCCAAATGTTGCCGTGATGTTCCTGGGTGTCACAACTGCCACTGAGGCAGGGACCCCACCGCTGTCTCTTTTCCATCCTTCAGGTCTGAGCCAGGCGTCGCCTCCACCAGGAGGCCCCCTCCACGCCCCTGTCTGCGGCGATCCCCCAGCCCTCTTCCTCCCATCACCTTATTTCATCATCATCACTGGAATGTGCCTTAGTTTCTCATCTGCTTCTGGGTTTCTCGCCCATGCTCTCCACCAGAGCGTGAGCCGCTTCAGCAGGAACTCGTCCGTGTGCCCTGTCCACGGGTCCTTGAGCAGGGCCCGGCACCAGTGGGCCTCCATCGATATTCCTTGACCCACTGACTGAGTTTCCCTATTACGTATTTTTAATTTCCTTTTTTTTAAAAACAAAAAACATGTTGGCTATTTTCAATTGTCATTTGAAGTGCTGGTCAGAGATGAGCCGGCTGGAGCTTCCGTAGAAAGACAAGGCCTCCATGGGCGTATCTGGCTACATGTGAAGGGAGACCCGAATGAGTCAAGCGACGCACATCCCAGAGTTTCTCAGCCCAGCTTACCCTGACTCCTCTGGCCCTCGAGATTTCCCTGCCTGGGACAGGGTTATCTTTTTTTTTTCTTAAAGTGTAGTTGGTATTTAATCTTAGATTGGTTATATTAGTTTCAGATGTACAATAATATAGTGATTCGACATTTTTATACCTTACTGTGTGATCGATCACCCCACTAATTTTAGTAATCATCTGTCACCGTGCAAACTGATCACAATATTATTGATTATATTCAATTTCTCCTTTTCACCCATCTTCCCACCTCCTCCCTTCTGGTAACCATCCCTTTGGTCTCTATTTCTATGAGTCTGTTTTTGTTTTGTTTTTATTTTTAGATTCCACATATAAGTGAAACCAAACAGTATTTGTTTTTCTCTGCCTGACTTATTTCACTTAGCATAATGTCTCTAAGTTCCAACCATGTTGTCGGAAATGGCAAGATTTCATTCTTTTTTATTGCTGCATAAACTTCCATTGTATATATATATATATATATATATATATATATATATATATATATTATATATATATATATGTACTACTACATTTTCTTTGTCCATTCATCTATTGATGGACGCCTAGGTTGCTTCCATGTCTCGGCTATTGTAAATAATGCTGCAATGAACATAAGGATGCATGTATCTTTTCCAATGAGTGTTTTCATTTTCTTTGGATAAATACCCAGAAGTGGAATTGCTGGGTCGTATGGTATATCCATTTTTAGTTTTTTTGAGGAAACTTCATACTGTTTTCCATAGTGGCTGCACCAGTTTGCAATCCCCCCAACAGTGCACAAGGGTTCCCTTTCTCCACATGCTCATCAACACGTTATTGGTTGACTTTTTGATAATAGCCATTCTGACAGGTGTGAGGCAATATCTCACTGTGGCTTTGATTTGCATCTCCCTGATGATTTCAGATGTCGAGCACCTTTTCATATGTCCATCGGCCACCTGTATGTCTTCTTTGGAGAAATGTCTTTTCATGTCCTCTGCCCATTTTTCAATGCTTGTTTATTTTTTTGTGATTGAGTTGTATGAGTTCCTTATATAGTTTGGATATCAACCCCTCATTGGGTATGTCATTTGCAAATATCTTCTCCCATTCAGTGGGTTTCCATTTTGTTTTGTTGATGGTTTCCTTTGCTGTGCAGAAGCTTTTGAGTTTGATGTAATCCCACTTGTTTATTTTTGCTTTTGTTTCCCTTGCTTGAGGGGATGTATACAAAAAGATATTACTTAAACTGATGTCAAATAGTTTACTTCTTATGTTTTCTTCTAGGAGTTTTATGGCTTCAGGCCTTCCATTTAAGTCTTTAACCCATATATTTGAATGACAGCGTGTTTGGTCTCCCCCATGGGGTGAGGCTGCCCTGAATTTCTTGGGGTCCCAGGCCCACCCCCCACCCCTACCCCCCAGGCCAAACGCAGCCCCTGGGAAGTGTTACTTGGCCTACACAGTTCCAACAGCTTGGAATTTCACCCTCATTTAAAAATTAAAAGACTTTGGAAGAAAATGAAAATGTCTTCCTAAGAGGCATGAAATAAGATGAGAATAAAAAATGGGGAAGACTTCGCATCCTTAAAATGACAATTCTGCCAACATTTTCTCAAATTGAATAAAATAATCTTGGTGCTCACAAAGAAAAGTATAAAACAGAAGAGCAGTGGGAAGGACTATGATAAAGGTGGTAAAAGAGGATATTTAATCCTGGAGACCAAGATAGCACACTATCAATTTATTTTATATATCACTAACATAAAAATAGACTCCTATCTTCCACCACATAAAAAAATACAGAGGTTTCCACTTGAAACATCTGGAATTTTGGCTTGCCTGAAAATTCTGCCAACGCTGGCCCCTCATTTCCCAAGGCAGCCATGGGCTGGTGATGACTTGAATCTCAGGGGCGTTCCAAATCGCCACAGTCCCCACCACTCCCTACCGCCTCCAACATGGCTGCCTTCAGTCATCTGTGTGTCTTGCCTGAACACTGAAGTCCTTGGAGTTTGGAGCCCTTGAACTCAGAAAACACCTGAAGTTGGATTTCTGCTGTTCGCCACCTTTGCACTTACTTCATTTTTCTTGGTGGAAATACGAATCTGGAGGAGGGATGTGGCCTGAAGAATGGTGAAGAGCGTGGACCTGGGCATCAGAGAGCCTTGAGCGACCTCCGAAGAGGGACCGCCCCTCTCATGCCTCAGTTTCCTCCTCTGCCGGTGGGAATAACAAAAGCTGTCACTCATCACTTCAGGAATCTGTGTCCCCGTTCCCGTGAAATGCTTACTTAGCCCAGGGCTCAGTGCATGCGGAGCCACACCTGGGACATGGTAGAAAAGACATGAGGATGACAAAAGCCTTCCCCCTCGCAGTGAGGGTTTTTAATTGCCAGCCTTCTAAGGGAGAGAAGGAAAAGGGAAAGAAAAGGAGGGAAGAGGCGGGCAGAGCAGAGGCTTTGCTTTGATCTCCTTTTGCCAAATAGGAGGAAAAAAAGTAAGCCAACAGCTTTGGCCTTCTTCGATTCGCCTGCCCGCCCAAAGAGCTCTGGAGCTAATAAGAACCAGCCAAATTCAAGTTGGGCAGCTCCACCCTCCCGGCCAGCCTTCCGATGGGCACGTGGAGTCTGGGACTTCAGAGCCTGCACCCGGCCAGCAGTGTCCACCCTTAATCCCCTTCTCACCTTTTCCTAAAAGATTCGATGGGAAGCAAGATGGGAAGAGGTCCCCACTGGGAACCCCACACCAGAGATGAAAGAAGGGGCTGGGAAGAGGGCCTCTGACACCTTAGCAACGCAGCCCAGCTCCCAGGAAGGAGCCCCCACTCTGGGGACTAAGGGGAAATGAACCGCCCAGGCGTTTGCCCTGGCCGAGAGCTGGGCAGAAGGGAGGTGGAGTTCTCGGTGAAGAACAGAAACACCTCCCCACCCAGCAGCTGGTGGCGGGCAGCCACATGGCACGGGGGTTCTCAGTGTGGCTTTGAATCCATCCGGTTTACGGTGGTGTGACTTTGGGCAACAGACTTCACCCCGTCTAACCTCAGTTTTCTGCATCTGCCCTTGTGAGTTTGTTAAGGGTAAGATGAGCTAGTGCCCACCAAGTACCTGGCACATAGAAGGTCCACTCATTGGACATCATTCTTGTAAAATGGCTTAGGGAGTCCCAGGACTGACTCAGGCAGAGAGACTGAAAAAGGGCCAGGCCTCAAGTCCAGAAAGGGGAAAGAGGCCAGTTGTTTGAAATCTCGAAAGCCACCAAGGACCATGCATTTGACAAGGTCAGGAGCTGGGGCCTGCTTGAAGTTGGGAAGAGGTAATTTCCAGACAACGTTTAGCACAAATAGAGGACATTTCCTCCATGCTACCCCCATGGGGGCCCTGGCCGATGGCCTGAGAGCGTCCCTGGGGACTGATGAATAGCTAACAGCTAAGGCAGAGGGGCTGAGAGGGTGGCCTCTGGGGTCACAGGTTCCTTTCCAGCTGTGCTCTTCTTAGCTCTGTGACCTCAGTGACCTCAGAGCATGGAGAAGCACTGAGGGCCCCTGAGCATGGCCTGAGATTCGGTGGTCATAGCGTCCCCTCCACCCATCACCTTTCCCAGGTGTGATCCTGGATTCAAGGCTCTGAGGGTCCTGGCTCCTGGCATACAACCGTACCCATGGGTGTGTTTGCTCCACAAACAATTCCCAGCAGGGCCCACTTTGTGCTGGGCACTGGGTCCCAGAGAAAACACAGATTCCTCCCCTGCCCCCAAGATCCAGAGGACAGACAAGTGTACAATTGTCACAGCCCAGAAGAGACAGTAGGAGCTGGGGGAAGAGGGAGGTCAGAGGTCAGGGTGTAGAGGAGGGGCGTGCAAGGAGGGGCCAGAGGAAGTGTTGACGGTGACACAACAAACTGGGTAGATGCCCCAAGTGAGGGGCAGCCCAGAAAGGCCTGGGCAGGAGGAGCCTGTGGACTGGGAGAACTGGACGTGGCCCCTGGTGCCGAGGTGCTGGGGGAGGGGTTTGACTACTCACTGACCTTGTGACCTTGGGCAGCCCACACTACTTCTCTGGGCCTTGGTGTAGGTGTCTTCATCTGTAAAATGGGAATAATGATAGCACCCATGTCCTAGAGCTGTCCTAACGGTTCAGTGCATTGACACATGCAGAGACCAGGGCCGGGCCCGGGGAAGGGCTGTGTGCGGGTGAATCAGTGTCATTGATGGGATTATTACACGTCTGCAGCGTTGAGTTGCCCAGCCTACTCACTTCTTCTCTGTGTAATCAACTCCTTAGATGCAGAAGCCCCGGAGCCCCCCACCCACATTCACGGGGACGACCAGGAGGTAGCTTGAGGAGCCGCTGCCTGCCAGGATGTTGGCTACGAGGCAGGTGCATCCAGCATTCTGCACCCGGGACTCCAGACCGGCCGGCATCCACGGTCCTTATGTCTCCCAGCGTCAGGTAGCCTTAGCGCCCCATTCCCAGCTTCCTCCCTGCAGATCCCTCCTGTGTGTCGTGTGTAACATTTGTCTTTCTTTCCCTTGACTCACTTGAACTTTCTCCTTCATTTGTGAGTCACATTTGATCCTAGAGTTTTTCTTTTACAAATGCCCATGGAGACGATGAGAATGTCTAAGCGTTTCTGATCATTTGCTATGTGCCTGGCATATTCATTCATTCACTCATTCATTCATTCATTCACTCATCTACCCATCCATCCATGTACTAAACAAATAGTCCTTGAGCACCTCCTGTGTGCCTTGGAGAACTCAGTAAACCACAGACAAAGGTCCCTGCCCTGGTAGGGCTCGCGTTGCTGTGGTAAAGGAGGGAGAGGAACAGATAATAAATGAACCTGCCAAGTCTACAAACTGTTCTCTGGATATATAAACTCACTGAGTCAACAGCCCTATGACCTATGTATCTCCATTTTCCAGGAGAGAAAACCAAGGCTCAGAGAGGGAAAGTGACTTGCCTACAGTCACACAGCCAGGAAATGGCTGAGCTGGAATTTGAACCCACACCTGTCAGACTCCAGCGCCCATGCTCTTAACCTGCTCGGGAGGTTGTCTCCTAAGATCAAAGTCGTTGGCCCAGTTCCACCTGCTGTCATCTTCTGCGCCAGCTGCCTGTTCGGGAAGCCCCACACTGCCCCAGGTCGAGGTGTTGGTGCCCGGGGGCCCATCTCATTCCCATGAGTCCCCAGGCAGGATGAGCTGTGCCGTCCCTCCCAGCAGCCTTCAATGGGGAAGGCCGGTACTCAGTCACTGTCTGGCCAGGGCCAGTGGGAACAGGACGTCCTGGTCCTGTTGCCCTGGACGGACCCAGTGAGCTATTTTGGGGCACGTTTATTGATGGGACATGAGTGCCTGCTGAACTCCTAATTCAAGAGGAAGGCTCAGGCTGGCCTAGCATGGCTCTGCTTCTCCAAGCTCTTTGCTGCCCTGCGTCCTGTCTACACCCCAGACCCAAGGTGTAGCCTGAGCTGACTGGCTCTGAGAAAGGCAGGGGTCCCTACTGGTGTGGGCAGATGCTGGGGGTCATGTGGACTCTCGTTTCCAAAAATTCTAGAACTGACTCAATTCACCCAGAATGAATACAAGAACAGGTTTGGAGGTCAGATACAGCTGTGTGCCCCACTACCAACCTTACCTTGGGCAAGCCAGGTCAGTTCTCAGAGGCTCGGTTTCCCTGTCTGTAAAATGGAGTTGATCACGATAACCCTCGCTCACAGGGAGGGCATGAGGCTTAAATGAGATGATGCATGCAGCTCAAAGCCTGGCATACAGTAAGCGCTCAGTAATCAGTGAGTTTGCAAGTGCTGATTGACAGCCGACATTTATGGAGAGTTTACCATGAGCTAGGCAGGCACTGGGCTAAATTACTGAGCTGTTTTATCTCTTGTTATGCCATTATTGTCCCTTTGGACAGATAAGGAAATGGAGGCTCAGAAAGATACATGACTTGCCCAAGATCACACTGCAAGTATGTAGCAGAAAAATTTGCCTTTGAACTCAGACCGCAAGAGGGAACAGGGCCAGACCCCATGTCATCCACTCCTCTTCCTAGAGGATGGTTACATAGGTCCCAAATACACCTTGGTCCCCGCCATGCCATGTTCACCTCAGTCATCCCTCAGTCCTGGTTAGTGACCTCCTGACCTGTCCGTGTGATAGGAACCCAGAAACTAAAGGTTCCAGAATATTCCTTCGACCATTCTCCCCTCCCCTCAGGGTTATTTTGTTTCCCTGGCTCATCGGCAGAAAATCTCTAAGAAAGTGGCTGGGTTGGCAAAGACTCTTGGTTGACTTGGAGGGGCGTTCTGCTGTGTACGCTGGGGGTAGGGCACTGGGGGCCTGTGAGGAGGGGTGGGCAGGGGGCTCCTACACCTGTGCAACCTAAGGCCAGAAGTGGATGCCGTATTTCCCTCCTAGGGTCTTTGTGGCCTGCACCTGCTCACGATTCACTCCAGTGCCCTGAGGTCCACTCCAGCCAGGACCCACTTCCGGCTGAAAGCAGCAGCCCCCTGGAAGTTCCGTCCTCTGCCTTTCTAGTCATCTCCCCAAGCCCTGGACCATCCTCCCACACCATCCTCCACGAAGGTTATACTTTTCCCTGCCTCCAGGCCTTTGCCCCCGCTGTTCCCTCCCCCTGGGGTGCTATTCCCTCCCCCTGGGGTGCTGCTTCTCCGTTCTCCACCTGCCCAATGCCTCTTCTTACACTTGGGACTCTTTCACAGTGGGACCTTCCCAGAACACCCCCTCCTGAGCCCCCCAACAGTCTCCCCTCCCCAGTTGGGGTTGCCATAGCAACAGAGAGACACCGTTTCCAGAACTACCTTGTGCTCTAGACTCCAATGCCCGTCTAGCGAGCTGACACCTCCACATGAGTGTCACTCAGACCCCTCAAATGTCACGAAATGGAACCTCCCACATGCCCTCCTGAAATCCTGGCCCTGCCCACTGGTCATCTTGTCTCAGGAATGGTGCCACCCCTCCCCCAGGGGCTCAGGCCCAAACCTAGGAGTTATATTTAAGGCCCTGTTTCCTCGCCCCACATAACACGTCCATCAGAAATACTGTTGACTTGACTGCCAAATACATCCCATATTCTTGTCACCACCTTTTCAGCCACCACCACAGTTCAGGTGGCCACCATCCTCACCTGCCTGAACTGTGACAATTGTCTCCTCCCCAGCCTCTTGGCTTCCAGCTTTGTTCCACTCCACCCAGCACAGTCAGAAAAAATTATTAAAAGATAAATTAAGTCATGTCACCTCCCCTGCTCAAAACCCTCTAAGAACTCCCCATCCATCTTAGAATCAAATTCCTCCTCCTCACACATAGCCTATAAGACCTTGTATGATCTGACCTTTGCCCACCTCCTTACCTCATCCGTACCCCCTTCCCTCCCTCACTCTGCTCCTGCCACACTTGCCTCCTCTCTGTTCCAGAACTAGCAAGCTTGTCCCTGTCCCCTAGGCAGAAACTTGCTGTTCCCTTCGCCTGAACCTTCTTCTGTCAAATACCCATCTGGCTCACTCTCTCCCTTCATTCAGGTCTCTGCTCAAATATCTCCTCGAAGAAGGTGTCCATGACCTGTCCGTCTAAAATACTCCCCTCCATTACAACCTATCCTTCTACCTACTTTATTTTCCCTCATTGCACTTGTTACTGTCTGACATATTACAGCTTATCAGTACATTTGTTTTAACCTGGTTCGTTGCGAAATGTTTAACCACTGGCTTTCAGCAAGCGGGGAGCTCTTCTGTTTACATTTGCCAGTTTCTGTGGTGTAACTACCCCCGCCACGGCCGATTTCCAGCTGCCAACGTGACTTCACTGAACATGGAGTTGGGAAGAGATGCACAGTGGCACACAGTTCTGTATGATATCCGCCGCGCAACATGGCACATGACACAATAGACGTCAATAACCTCAGGAATATAGACAATAGTAAGATAGTTAGAAAGTGATGCGTTTTGGGTAGTTGTTACCTTTACTCTTATTATAATTATTTAACTGTCAGTTCATGTAATTTGATTTCGAATAATTGTGTAGAATGGCCAGCTTACAGAATCTGTGAGCCCGTATGAGCTGGCCCCAGCTCACCACTGGATTGAAGCAACATGAGGCCAGGAATATTGTCCATCTTGTTCCCTGCTGTTTCCCTGGGGCCTCGCATAGTAGGAGGAGCACATAGTAGGTGCTCAGCCCCTATGGATTGAACATGTTCAAATGCATCTGTTTGCGTCAGAGAGCACGAGCTGTTGGCCTCCATCACCTTGGCTCTGTGGGCTGAGTCCAGCCCACAGATGGGTTTCATTTGGCTCTCAAAATGTTTTTAACATTTAAAAAAAAAATCATTGCCAACGTTTAAAAGTCAAGAGATTTTAGCATGAAATTCCACATAAACCTAGATTTACAGCTTCTCTTGAAAAGTCAGAAGCCCTGGGCACACGGAGCCTGATTCCCTCATGGCAACCGAGGTCAGAGCTGAGGAACGTTCGCTCCCTTCAGACATTTGCCCAGTTCACCGCAGTCCCCACCCCTCCTTGTCGCCTCGCACTGAGCCCTCTTCATACATTTACATAACCCACTAGGCCCCGTAGGTATCTGAGTTGTCATTGCCGCCTTGGCCTCCTTTCCAGTGCTTGTCATGGTGTCCCTGCCAGACTGAGGCCAACTTGAGGACTCTGTGAGTTGGGGCCCCTGAGGCCTCCATTCCTGCACACAGTAGGCCCACCGGTCCTTGCATTTGCTTAGATGTTTGTTGTGGAATGGATCCCAACCCCCCAGCTACCCTAACCGGGGCACGTACTAAATCAAAACCCCAACTGGAATGTGGCAAAAAGGTTGGTCAAGGCCAGGGTTTAAAAATACCCCAGGGCTGGTCATCTGGGAGCACTCAGAGGTGTTGAAACAAGCGGGCAAAGCCTGGCCAGAAGCCAGCCCCCCGACTTTGCTCTGTGTGAATGTGGGCCACCAGCAGTTCCTGGTGGGGGTGAGGAGCCTGGGCTGCAGTGCCTCCTCTCCCCACCCCCACCCTGCCTGGGAAAGGTCAGCACTAAGTTTATAAACAGCATCGGGTGACATGACATAATTTTGCATAAAGGGTGACCAGGCAGAGTGTGAACACAGGGCGGCCTCCCCTGGTGTTTCCACACCCTGGTCTCCCGGCATCTCCATCTGGGATGTTGCTTACCCGGTGGTCTTCCTACGGCCTTCAGAGCCGCTGCCCAGCCTGCCTGAGCCACGGTTAAAAATAATGCTCACAGCACAGTCCCCTGGGGGACAGCCAGCATGGGGGTTGGCCAGGGGCGGAGTGAGCTCTGATTGAGTGCCCACTGGGTGCCAGGCGCTTCAGAGGCATCAGCTCATTGAACCTTGGGAGAGAGGGACCATCATCCCATTTACAGGTGAGGAAACTGAGGCCGAGAGTGATGCCACTCAGTGGTTCAAAGTTTCCTGGTAAGTTCATGGCAGCGCTGGCATTCAGATCCACGCGACTGAAGGGCCACGAAGCCAGGTACTCTGCTGGGTACCAAGTCCCTGGAACAGCGTCTGGGCCTCAGCCAGCACTAAGAGGCAGCTCCCACTAACCGTGTCCAAACCCTGCTCTTCCCAATGGGAAGTCCGCATGGAGCTGACATTTTGGAGTTAGGGATGGAGACGGGGATAATCATGAATAAGTAAATTAACTACCGTATTTCCCCACGTATAAGATGCACCCTTTTTTGAAAAATTTGGGGTCTAAAAATTGGGTGCATCTTATACAGTCATTGTATGAGCGCAGAAACAAGCGCGAAAAAAGTGGGAAATGCAAGTAAAAAAAATCTACAACCAATGTATAAGATGCACCCAGTTTTTAGACCCCAAATTTTTCAAAAAAGGGTGCATCTTATACATGGGGAAATACGGTATATTGTGTTTCGGCTGATACATGCAAAGAAGAAATAATATAAACCAGGGGAGGGAGATGGAGAGTCTCAGAGAGGTACAGATCTAAATGCGGGAGCCAGGGGAGGCCTTGCCGAGCCAATATTTGAGGACGGACTTGAAAGAGATGAGGGATTGAGCAATGGGGGTAACTGGAAGGAGAGCAGCCCCAGCAGGGGAGACAGCGAGTGCAAAGGCCCCGAGGCTGATTTGTGCCTGAGATTGACAAGGCAGCCAGTGTGTCAGGGCAGCAGGAGTGAGGAGCAGCCTGTGAGGCCGTAAAGGGAGAGACGTGGGGGCAGATCTTGCAGAGCCTTGCAAACCATAGGAAGGACCTGGGCTTTTCTCTGGGGTAGATGGGAGCCATGGAAGGTCCTGAGCAGAGGAGGGCATGGCCTGCCCCAGGTTCCGAAAGGATGTGTGTGGAAAATGGACAGTGAAGGGCATGGAGAGAAGGGGAACAACCCGAGTGGAGGTGACTGCAATGGTCCAGGCCAAAGATAATGGTGGCGGGCTCTGGAGGTGGGGGGGTGGGGAGTGGGAAGAAGTCCATGGTCTCCCATCGTAGGTTTGCACTGAAGGTGGAGCTGACAGGACACACTGCTGGACCCTATGTGACAGAAGTCATGGATGACTCCAGGTTCCAGGCTCAGCAACTGGAAGGACGGAGCTGCCACCTCACGGAGACGCCCAAGCGCTATGCCGGCTCCCACGAGAGGACGGATGTGGAGCAGCCCTTCTCCGGGGCCATGTGGGACCCGAGCAAAGCCTTCCCCCAGTACAGTGTGCCTTGCTCTCTGAAATCCCTCCTGGTTCAGATCGAGGTTGTTCCCCATCTCCCGCATTCCACCTCTGGCCCCGAGTCCCTTGTAAATTGTGCAGAAGACACCAGGTCCCTTCTCCCTCTCAGTGCCTGAAGAGCAGCAGACTTCTGTGTAGCCCTCATTCTGTGCCTGGCAAGATCCTAGACTTTGCATTAGGGGACGCATTTGGTCATCACAACAATTCTAAAAGACGGGGACTGTTACAATTACATCGATTTCATGAATGGAAAACCTAAGGCCTAGAGAGGTTAAGTCACTTGTCTGGGATCACACAGCTAGCAAGTAACAGAGGCAGGATTTGACCCCAGGCAGTCAAGCCCAGGACTCACGCTCTTAACTGTCTCATGAGGAGCTAACCTTTGACCATGAGGGGCCAAACTGGCCTTGCGGGATTGGAGTAGGGGGGGAGGGCTCACACAGTGTCCTTTTCTGAGCACCTGCCCCATGCCTAAAGCTGTACCCATGCTCTATTCTGCATGTCAACTGAAGAGGTGGATAGTAGGATGACTGTACCCATTCTACAGATGAAGAAATGGAGGCTCAGAGGGAGGAAGTGCCATGTCCGAAGTCACGCAGACAGGCGTGAGAACCCAGGGTGCATTCTGTCCCTTCCTCCGTGCTGCCTGTGCTTGCCACCTGCTTCTTGCCTTGGTAGTAAGGGGCGTGCTCAGGGGTTCGATGGCCAAGGTGAGGTTTTTTTTTGAGCTGGCTGGCACAGGATAAGAAAACAGGCTGAAGACCAGGACGAGTACTTCAGGGACAGCCCAGCGCTTCGTGCTTGTGGATTCTGTCCAGTCCCACCAGCACTTCTGAGGCCAGCTCTGAGGAGGCAGGCGCTGGGGGTACCGGGGCAGGAGCGTGCCGCTGAGCGTGGGAGAGAAGTGGAGGCCCGAGGCCTCTGACGCACAGGAAGTGGTGGCGTTGTCATCAGAGTTCAGATCAAGAGCAGCGCAGAGGAGCATGTGCTCGTGAACCTTTTGCCTTGGGCAGCCTCTTTGCCTCCTTAAACCTCAGTTTCTACTTCTGTGAAATGGGTTAGTACCACCTGTATGAGACGGCTGTGGTCAGGTCGAACGCTGGGCACTAAGGGGGCTCCCTCCATCTTCAGCTGCTCATTACTGTCTTCCGGGACAGGAAAAACACAGGACCCAGCACGTCTTAGGTGCTCTGAGGACCTGAGCCTGCTGGACATATGAAAAAAAAACAAAAAACTTAATCAACTTTGGGACTTCCTGTCTTCACCTGTGAAGTCAATGCTTTCCACCTCCTTTACACATGTACGCAGAACCTGTCGGCTACCTGGGGAGGTGATTACGAAAATCATCTTCACTGAACAGTAAGAAATCGATGCTCAGAGAGCTTGTGAGACATAACCAAAGCCACAGAGCTAGGAAGTGATGAATCAGGAATTTGAACGTGACTCCCTCCGCCTCCTTAGCGTTAACTCTTGAATCACAAGGCTAAAATGATAATAGCTTAAATTTTGTTGAGCACTTATTCTGTGCTAGGGATGAGTCCAAGCCTTTGACATATCTGAACTAATGCTAATCTTGGCTTCAAATGTATGAGACACGTGCTATTTTCTTCCCATTTTACACATGAAGAAAAAGGGTAAGTAACTTATCCATGGTCACAGAGCTAGTAACGTACAAAACCAGGAATCAAACTCAGGCGGTCTGGCCCCAGAGTCCCTGGTCTTATCCCCCATGCTCTACTTGAGTTAGCGCTGAATACCCAGCACCGTGCCTGGTGCGCTTAATCAATTGTTAAACCTTTGAAAAACATGTAGAGATAAGCAGGGCTTTCCTCTTCTAAACCACACCGAGGGCTTGCCTGAGAATTCACTGTTCCCTTATTTCCATCCCTTCCTGTTGGTCTCACTTGCTAGACGAGAAGTTTGCCAGGGGCCATTTTCCCTCTGCTCCCCCGCCCTCTGGGAAAATTCTGTGTGGCATCCATGGGTCATGGGGCTGCTGGCCAGCGGGTTGGCGAGAGCAGAGTTTGGCCAGGTTATCGGGTTTCGTGGTCAGCCACCTTCGCCCCTGACCAGAGCTGTCTTTCCAAAACAGAACATTTAGTCACCGCCTGTCCCTGTACTCAGCTGTCCTTGTGCCCCTGACCTTGCTTCCTGCCCACCCGCCCGGGGTTTTTCCTCGTCTCCTTGTCTCTTACTGACATCTCGTGAAGATGACCAGAGTCGAGGGAGTCAGAGAAAGAGAAACTGAGAGGCCGAGAGAGACAGTGACAGAATCTGAGAGATTGTCAGGTTCTGACAAAGACAAAGAGAGACCGAAAGAGGAGCCAGCCAGCCAGAGAGAGATGGAGAGACAGGGGGAGCCCTGCCGGTACCCTCTGTCACCTGAGGCTCCTCTAAGGGCAGTGTACACACTGCTGGTCTCCTTCCAATGAGTCTTGACCTTCTCCCAAAGCTATGGCACCTTCTCCCACACTCCTTCCTTAGCTCAGCAGGTCACTGGACATACCCGACCTGTACCACCCCACTTCCAAGTGTAATCGCTCACCCAGCTCCCGCTGATCTCCCTTCCTCCAGGAAGCCCTCCCTGCTTCCACAGCCCCTCTACAATACCCTAACTGCATTTACTTCCCATACTCATGTTGATTGGTCATAAGCTTATCTACTCCGCTGGGTGTCAGCTCCTGGAGGGCAGGGACTGGGTCTGTCTTGCTCGCTCTGCCTCCTTGCATCCAGCACAGTGCCTGATGCATAGTAGGTGCTCAATAAATATTGGCTGACTGAAGTATTAAACCAGAGGCTTATATGTCCACCTTAGAGAAGCCTTCCCTGATAGCGCTTATCGCTGTCTTGGTTTCACTGTGTGATTATTTGCTTTAGGGTCTGTGTCCCCTCTGGTCCCAGGAAGGCAGAACCTGTGTCTGTTATGCTTCCCCAGTGCCTGGAACAGTGCCTGGAACAGAGTAGGTGCTCAAATATTGGCTGAATGAATGAATGAGCAAATGAATTAATCACTTGCCATCTGGAGGTTTTGAATCTTATGCTTTGATCCTTTTGAACCCAGCTGAAATGCTCCCCATTACCAGTTGAATCAAACCGGAGCCCTTCCTGAGGCCTGGGAGGCCCTGCATAATGTGGCCTTGCCACCATCTCTAGCCCAGCCTCCGCCCTTCTCCCGCTTTCCTCCTGCTGGCACCAGTGGCTCCGTTTTCCAGGGCACCATGTGTGGTAGACATTCTCAGCCACCCCTCTGCCCCCCACCATAAGTTATGTCAGCAGAGTTGTTTTCTTCTGTGAACAAGATCCCTAGGAAAACGGAGCACATTTGTGCAAACAACCTCAATGTCACGAGCGGACCTTGGTCACTGTGGGACAGTCTCCAAGGTTCTGCCGGCCGGCTGCCCAGGGCCTTGCTCTGACACAGGGTTGGAGTCCTAGCTTCAAAAGGGCTGGCTGGCTGGGAGGGAGGGGGTTTCCTGGGGGCCCCTGAGTCTGACCTTCAAGTTCTGGAAGGGGAGGGGAGCCAGAAGTCTGCGGGGACCCTGGGTGGGGTGACAGGGGTTAACTGAGCAGACCGCACTCATCCTTCCGGCTCAACCCAGGCCCTACCTCCTCCAGAAAGCTCCCTCGGCCACCTTCCTGGTTTCTTAATGGACCCCTGCTCTCCCCCGATTGCAGCTCATGTCACACTCTGCCGAAACTCGCCACTGGACTGTTTCCTCCCCTGGACTGTGCTCCCAGTGGTGAAGGCCAAGTCTTTTATATCTCGGTGTCCCCGGAGCTCAGGTCCAGCATATGGGCGGCATCAGCGAATGTGCTGAATGAACTAAATGATTGTCTAACGAGCACTTCCTCCCTTGGTTCAGATTTACTTCTGTCTCTCGCTAGGATGGAAGCCCAAGGACCTGGTCTCCTCCATCTTTACTCCCCAGGGTCTGCCAGTGCTTGACACATAGGAGGCAGCATAGAATATGTGTGAACTAGTGAACAAATGAGCCCTTCCCACCATCTCTCCCACTGTACTGAGACCTCTGTGAGGTCAAAGACCAAGTCGTAGTTTTTTCTAGTGCCTCGTAGTCCAGCGTAGGGCTTGGCACAAAGGAGATGCTTGGTAGGTGTTTATTAGATGGATGCATGGGTTGGTGGATGGAAGAATGGGTGAATAATTGGATAGATGGATGGATGGATGAATAACTAGCCGAGCACTTTAAAATCAATTAAAGAGCTTACACACACACACACACACACACACACACACACACACACACACACACACCCCAAGGCCCTGCTCCAAAAATAAAATTAAAAGCCAATATTTAATGAGTACTTACAGCGCCTGTGCCCCAGGCCCATGCTCAGCCAGTGATGGCCCTTCACCAAGTCCTCATGGCCACCCACTGGCGGTAGGCACTAACGTTTCAGAGGACAAACCTGAGGCTCAGAGAGGCAAAGTCACTGACCCAGGTCACACAGCCAAGAGTCAAGTCAAGATCTGTTTGATTCCACAACCAAGCTTGACCTCACGGAGCCGGCAGAGCACCAAGGAATCTGGCTTTTGCAGCACTCACTCCCCCAGGTGACTCTGATGTGCGGCCGGGCTGAGAACCCCCAGGCCAGAGCAGTGAGGCAGGAGGAGAACGCACGGGCTTTGGGCCCAGCTGCTCCAGCACTGGTATTACCTCACAGCCGGTTTCCCCAGCTCTGACATGGGGGTGATGGCAGTGCCTACGTTAGTGGGTTCCAGGGGGAAGGACTGGGGGTAGGAAGCGCTGGGGGATTGTCGTGTGAGTGATGCTGGTAGCAGCAACAGCATTGTTGTCACCGGACAGGGGGCCGGTGGCCATCTTGCTCCTTCTCACAGCAACCCTGGGTACAGAGACGTTACCAAGCTCCCAGGTAAGAGCTGGAGACAAGCTGAAAAAGACCACTTTTTCATGCACTTGGGGGCATTCGGAGGTGACAGCGCCTGAGTGCAGAGCGGGGGTGCTGAAGTGACCCTAGAAATCCATCCCGCAGACGTACACGTGGCCACAGACGTGGGACCACCGTGAAGTTCATGACAGCAAAAGCCAGGAAATAAGCCTGATCATGGTAACAGCTGATGTGTATTTAGAGCAGGTTTTCTCAACTTAGAAGTATTGACATGTAGGGTCAGATAATTCTTTGTTGTGTGTGTGTGTTGTGGGGGTGGGGGGTGGATGTTGTCTGTCCTGTATTGTAGGGTGTTTAGCAGCATCCCTGGTCTCCACCCATTAGATGCCAGTAGCACACACACTCAGTCTACAGCCAAAAATGTCTCCTGAGGGGCAAAATTGTGACAAACATTGGGACAAACATTGCCACATGTCCCCTGGGGGACAAAATCACTCCCGACTGAGAAGCCCTGGTTTAGAGCTTGCTCTGTGCAGGACACTTGTGTACACATTTCACAGGAGCCCCCTCCTCCTAGCCCCCCTCACACCTGGAGAGGGGCGCTGTTCATCCTTCCATTACAGATGCAGGAATGGGGAGGGTAGCGGTTTGTCCATGGTCATGGAGTGGGCATTTCAGCAAAGCTGTGACATGAACCTGTGATAAGTCCCAGGTCCCTCTTTTTCTAGTCACTTTTTGTGGGTTCCTTGGACTTCTCTCCCTTCACAATCATGTTGTCTGTGACTAGAGGTAATGTCATTTTTTTCTTTTCCCACCTGGCTGCCTTGACATATTCCAGGACAGAAGTTTCACAGCATGAATTACAGCCCAGAGAGACTCTGTAATTTGCACAGAGATTCTTTCTTTTGGGGACGTTAAGTTTGCTCAATTATCGACAATTTGGAAAAATATAGAATAAAAAGAAAAAAAAAAGATATTTCTTATTGGACTGCCCACAAAAGCCAACTTTCTAGCAGTTTTGTCCTCTGAGTAGCTTTCTGTTTTGAAATTTTGTTCCACAGTGGCAATCGCACTGTATATACAGTTTCAAACCCTGCTTTTCCCAAACTGTACAAGACCCTCTCTTCATGTTATTACAAAATCTGCTTGGACGTTGTTTTACATTGTTGCCTATTGTGGTAGAGACCCCCTGTGACTCCTCAATTCTCTGATCTCTCCCTCTTCCTTAATAATAGGTATCCCATGCCCATGTGGCTGGGCATGTGTTCACCAGAAAACAAATAAACAAACAAAAACTACATTTCCCAGCTAGGTGTGCAGCTAGGTGTGTCCATGTGACTAAGTTCTAGCCAATGGGGTATAAAAAACTTGCAAGTACTGTCCTTAGGGAAAGGGTGCCTGGTCTGCTTCCCATCTCCCTTGCTGGCTAGCATGCAGACGTGATGGCCAGATCTCGGTGGCTATCTTGGGCCATGGTGGAGCAACAAGAGGAAAGGAACCTGAGTCCCTGATGAGTTTATGATGCCACCTCCACACTTCTTTTATATAAGAGAGAAACAAACTTCTATTTCATTGAAGTCCCTGTTACTTTGTTTCTTCGGTCACTCAAAGATAAAACCTAATCCCTGAGTACTGCACTCACATTTTGCTAGAGGAATCGTCACTTCCATTCTTTTAGAAACCATCACCTAGTTAACATAACCATTCCCTGGTCATGGGGCCTTGAGATAGCTTCTGACTTCTCACTATGCTAAATAATTCTGTTGTGAACATCTCTGTGCATTTGCACTATTTCTGATGATTTCCTCTGTCTAGAATTCCAGAAAAGGGACTTGGGAGGATCAGAGAACATGAGCATTCTTAATGCCTATTAATACCTGTGACCTAACGGCTTTCCAGAAGGGTTCAGCTGATATACATGCCCCCGTTGCCCGTGTCCCAAAGAATGTGAAGTTCACTGTAGAACCAGGATGACCATTCTAACATTCAAAACCACTGCCCCCAGTGGCCAAAAATGAGTCATAGATAGTCATTTTTTGATAGCTGTTGAATACAAAACAACAATAAGAAAGCATTAACCGCAGAGCAGAGAAATCTAGAATGATCTGTAGTCACTCAAGGGGTCTGAGCGGCAAGCAATAGAATTGACCACTCCGTCTAGTTTACACAGAGGAGTTGATTCAAGGTTACGGGGTGGTTCATAGAACGAGGCCAGGTTTATGGAAGAGCTGCCCAGTGAGTCCTTCCACGACATCAGCTGGGGGCAGGTCCATTCTCCTCCACACCCCTTGTCCTGTGCTTCTCGACTAATTGCATGTCTCTAGCTAGCATGTCTGACTGGTGAAGCCCAAGTCCCAAGCCTGCACCAAGCTGCAAGGGAGTCCGGGAAAGCGAGTTTCCCGGCATCTCCCTCGGGAAGGTATAGCTACTAAGGTAGGAATTTCCCTGGAGGAAACATGCGAAGTGCAAGGCAGCCAGAGGTAGGGCAAAGCTTAGCTCCTCAAGCAAAGACCCGCAGGGCTTGTGGGAGGAACGCAAAGGAGCTTCTGGTCTCCCTTTTTAAATTTCTCCTCCATATACGGTGAAAGAACAGCAGGGAGAAATAAAGATGGCATGGATAGCACGCCCGTTCGTGTCACCCTTGCCGCTCACCCAGCTCTGCAAGGGCTGAGTTAAAGCTGGGAACCCACCATCCCTCAGACCCCAAGCCCCCCTTTGTACCCCGCCACCCACGGCCAGCAAGTCAACCTGGATGTCATTATCTGATGTAGGTGTGTCTCCCTGACCACTGACCACGCCCTTCCGGAGGAGGACCTGTCTGCCTTACCCACTGTACTCCTCTCAGCACCCAGAAGGGGCCTGGCTGGCACCCAGTAGGTGCTCAAGAGATACATCTTGAATGACTAAGTGAATGATGGCAACCAGTTCTCCACCTTGGAAGGAATCTTGGAATCCTGGAACTAACATTTGTTGATTCAGTCAACACTTCCTAAGTACATAAAATGCTCCAGGTCCTGTTTTGGGTGCTGGGGATACTGTGGAAAGAAAAAGAAAAACAAGTTCCTGTCCTCCTAGTGGGGGAGATGGGCAATAAATAAGAAAACCCCAAAGTATTAATATAACATAACGTAATATGATACCAGGTATTGGTAAATGCTTTATGAAGAAATGTAAAGCTGGGTAAGTGACTTAGAGATCTCATATAGAAACATGGCTGAGGAAGTCCTCTCTGAGAAAGTGACATTGGAGCAGAGACCTGAAGCAGGTAAGCTGAGTATGTACCTGAGGGAAGCACATTCCAGGCCCAGGGAACAACCGGTGCAAAGGCCCTGAGGTAGGAATGAGCTTGGCGGGTTCTATCTTCCACCAGGCAGCCGGGGAGGCAAGGGTTACACCAACTTTCCCAACTTCAGCAAGTCTACAGAACCCTTAACTGGCGGAAACAGTGGGGTGGGGGTCGGATGAGTTCTTCACTCTCAAGCTTCTCTGGAAAAACATGATGTCAGGGACAGACAGTAAATCTTGACTTGTCCCAGAAAACAATGGGCTCATGAAACCAGTGAAGTGTCAGGCTGAAAGTAAATGGCCAAAGGGCTGGGGCCTGGGCAGATCATATGGAATTTGTTAACAGATCTGGTTTGAAAAAGCATTTCCCAGTTAGGGGCAGAAGCTTCTGGCCAGCATCAAGAAGATGTTTATTGTGGTGCCTCCGTGCAGACAAGAAAAATGGAGATTTGCTGAAATGTGGGACGACGTAGCCGAAACGTTCAGTGAAAAAAATAGGTCACAGGCTAGAGTGATATATTGTACAATCCCTTTTGGAAATGCACTCATTCATTCATTCATTTGGAAACTATTCATTACAGGCCTACTGTGTGCCACCCTGCACTCTGCTGGGTGTGGGAGGCCGCTAGCGATGGCCGTCCCTGCCTCCTGGAGCTCACTGCACACAGTGGGGAAGGCAGATAATGATCAGATCAGCACACAAGCATCATCACAAACTTTGATCAGCACTAAGAAGAGATACCTGATGCTTCAAGAATGTGCCCAGACGAAGTGATGGAAAAAGCCTGCGAGGATATTCTCCAAAATGTTAAAGGGGTAGTAAGAGTCCACGTGACCCTGCTTTCCTTATGTTCCCCGTTCTTTCGATTGGCTGTTCTCATTTTTTTTTTATAATGTCAAACTTTATAACTGAGTGAATTAAAAAAACACAAACAAAAACAAAATGAATAGAAGGGTTGGAAATCATGTGTCCAAAGATGACTGTAACGCCAGGAAAGGAAGGAAGGACACACAGCAAACTGCTAACCGGGAAGGGGAGCCAGAGGCAGGGGCGGGAGAAAGCCTCACCTCTCGCCGGACACCCTCTCAACCTTTTGAGTTGCATGTATTCAAAAGACAATCATCCTATACTAAGCAAAGATATTTTTACATGAAACTTCAAGTCAGGCTTGATTTTTATGAACAGTGAACAAAGCAACAGGAGGCTCACAGTACAAATATGTTAATTGAGCTGAATTTCCACGAAGACCTTAGAGTGGGTCTCCCTGGCTGAACGTGTTTCTTCTCCGTACTTTTCTGTATCACCTGTATTTCAAATTAGAAGAAAAAGAGACAAGGAAAAAGGCTACTGTACTTTACAAACATTGTTTTCCTTAGTCCTCACAACAGCCCTCTAAGGCATGTGTGTTTATTATTCCCAGTTCCCAGATGAGGAAACTGAGGCTTAACAGGTGAAGCCACTGGCCCAAGGTCACACACCTGTATTGAACCCAGGTTTGTCTAACCCCAAAGTCTGTCTTTAAACCAGGATGCTCAGGTGCCCTTCAAAATGTCCTCAAGGAAATTGCATTGCTTTGAAAATGGGGGTGGGGG
>NW_017731404.1:1712853-1716056 GCF_001890085.2 Hipposideros armiger
AGAGAGAGAGAGAGAGAGAGAGAGAGAGAGAGAGAGAGAGAGAGAGAGAGAGAGAACAGCAGAGCAGCAGAGGAAGGGGTGGAGAGACCGTGGGAGGGACAGGGGGTGAAGTGCAAGCTTAGGAGACCCCAGAGCTGGGTTGGGATGTGAGCCTGCCCCCATGGGCTGCTGACTCACCACTTAGGTCCTTTGATTTCTTACCTGGGCAATGGGAACCTACTCATTTGGGGAGGGGACGGAGTGTCCCTTCGTGATGAAGTTGGCAGGAGTCAGTCTATACGAAGTGCCTTGGCAGAGCCCTCAGGCAGTACGTGCTCACTAAACTGGAGGTGACCCTAAGAGGGCGTTGGGTAGAGAAGGAAAGAGAAGCCGTGGCAGTGGGCATTGATTCTGTGCAAAACAGCCCTCATTCCACAGCACCCCCTTCCATGCAGCTGCTGAGTGCCCCCCTTCCCACCGCCTGCAGGACTCGGGCACGAGGCCACCGGCACAGACCTTGGCCTGGCCTTGCCTGTCTCGGGGCCCAACCCTCTGTTTATGGGCTCAAGAAGGCCATGATCCCAGGGCCATCACGTCACCAAAGCCAAACAAGGCCAGGCTCTGGTCACTCCTGGCCTTCCAGTCTCATCATCCCTTATCCAGCTTAATTATTAAATGGCCCAGCAGGGCTGAGGGGCTGAGCCAGCTGCCCTCCAGGGTGGGGGCATGTGTGCTGGCATGTCCCCTGTTAATGCAGGGGCGCACATTCTGGAGGCTCAAGCAGCAGTTGCACAGCGCCCTTTCTCTTGCTTCCACTCTTTCTAGGAGTCTTCCTTCCTCATCCTCACCCTCATCCCCATCCTTAGGCTCCTCATCTGTTGAGCACTTGCTGTGTGCAGTGGATGGTCCTTAATCCTCGGGCAGCCCCAAGACAGTAAGCACTATTATAATAACATTTTACAGGTAAGGAAACTGAGGCTCAGGAACCTAGAGTCACTTGCATGAGGCCACCTGCTGACAAGTGGCAGAGCCAGGATTCCCACCTGGCCCCCCTCTTCACCAGAGAGCAGCTCCCACTTCCTGGGAAGCTGCCAGGGGCCAAGCTCAGAGCCAGAAGGTTTGCCCACATCACCTCCTCCAACTCCCGGGGTGATCCTCTGAGGCAGCTAAGGGCGATTTTCTGCCCCAGGAGACATTAGGCCATATCGGGGGACAGCTTGGGTTGTCACACTGGGGAAATGCTCCTGGCATCTGGCGGGTGGAGGCCAGGGGTGCTGCCCAGTGTCCTGCGATGCTCAGGAGGGCCCCAGAGCAGACAAGAATTCGGCCCCAGATGGCACTGAGGTTGAGTCCTGCTGTGAAGGAAGTTGTTACGAACTCCATTTTACAGGTGTGGAAACTGAGGCCCTCACAGAGAGAGCACCCCTCTCCCAAGTGGCCCACTCCATGCCCCTGCTCTTCACAATGAGACCCCACTGCCACTCCCTTAGGACACCCCTGCCTCTGCTCCAGGCCCCTCTAAGTTTTTGTTTGCCTGATCTAAATGCTGCCTCACCACCGTTTTACATAAGAATACAGTGTTTTCAGCACTGAAAATAGATCAAGCTAAAAAGTCACTAGGAAGGTCAGAATGCCTTTAAATGAATTTATATTTTCTTCACAGCAGCACTGAGAGACATTTTAAACTGGTCTGGATTCATTAAGCAAGTATTTTCTGAGTACCTACTATGTCCCAGGCCCTGTTCTTGGCAGGAGATACAGCCGAGAGGGGCTGGGTCTTTAGGAGTTGACAATCCAGTGGGGAAAGGGGACAATATACAAGAAAACAAACAGACAAGATCATTGCAGGCTGTGCTAAATGTGGCTGTAGGGAGAGGAAAGGGCTGCTACAGAGAAGGTGGTGTCCGAGAGGGCCTTTCTGAGGAGGTAAGACCTGAAGGCCAACAAGGAACCAGCCTTGGGAAGACACAGGGTGAAGAGGCAGAGGGAACGATGTGTGCAAAGGCCCTGAGGCAGGAGCTTCCAGGAATGCTGAGGCCCAGCCAGGAGGCCTGTGGTTGGAGCCACGTGAGGAAGGAGGGGATGAGGTTGCAGAAGCAACAAGCACACAGATGCACAGCCTGTGTGGCCGCTGCAATGTGCTTTGTGTGTACTCTGGGGAAGGATTTGAGTAGAAGAGGCACAGGACCTGACTTAGACTCCAAAAGGATCCCTTTGGATGCTGTGGTCAGCTGAATAATGCCCCCCAAAGATGTCCACATCTTAACCCCCCAAATCTGTGAATGTTACTTTATACCGCAAAAGGAACTTTTTAGCTGGGACTTCAGTTAAGGACCTTAAGGTGGGAAGATTATCCTGGGTTTTCCGAGCAGGCTCCGTGTAATCACAGGAGTCTTTATAAGATGAAGGCAGGGGGAGGTTTGACTACAGAAAATGAGAAGGCAGAGAGAAGAAAGAGAATGACAGAAATAGAGACGGGAGGGCTGGAGGAAGGGGTCACAAGCCAAGGAATGCAGGGGACCACTAGAAGCTGCAGAAGGCAAGGAAATAACTTCTCCTCGGGAGCTGTTAGCGGGAACCAGCCCTGCCAACACCTTGACTTCAGCCCAGTGAGACTGACTTCAGAGAAGCCAGACTTCTGACTTCCGGAACTGTAAGAAAATAAATTTGTGTTATTTTAAGCCACTCAGTTTGTCGTCATTTGTTACAGCAGCCAGAGGACACTCATGCAGGTGCTGTGAGGAAGACAGATTGTAGGAGAGCGAGGCAGGAACAGGGGAGGGGGCTACTGCAATGGTCCAAGCAGGAAATGAGGGTGGATGGGGAGAAGTGGATGCATGCAAGAGAGCCTTGTTTATGGGCTGGACACTTGGTGGGGTGGGAAGGAGGTAACTGGGGTCTCTGGCTCACTCATTCATTCCTGGGCTGGTGCCCGGGACACTGAGCTGCCACCACGTGGTTCCTGCTCTGAGGAAGAATTCAGCTGGAGGAGGCCCAGGGTGATGGGAGGGACCAGGCTTAGCTGTCCCAGAACCTCACATCTCATGCTAGTCCCTGTCCAAATGTGCTCCCCTCAGGGCGGCCTCCCTGACCGCTCTGTCTCAGAGACCCCCTTCCCCACCCTCGCCTTTCCCCAGCTTTCGTTTGCGTTGTGTGTCTTATAGTCACCCTGCAGGCTACATGTCTGTCTGTGCCTGGCTCCCCACTCGATTGTCAGCCCCATG
>NW_017731404.1:1720821-1728684 GCF_001890085.2 Hipposideros armiger
GCCTAGCTGTTCTCTGTATCTATGAGCTCAGTTTTTGTTTCTTGAGACTCCATGTTTTTTAAATCTCCATGTAAGTGAGATTATGTGGTATTTGTTTTTGTCTGACTTACTTCACTTAGCATAATGACCTCAAGGTCCATCCATATTGTGACAAATGGCAAGATTTCATTTTTTTCAAGATTGAATAATACTCCATTGTGTGTGTGTGTGTGTATATATATATATATATATATATATATCACATTTTCTTTATGCATTTATCCATCAGTGGGCACTGAGGTTTCTTCCATGTCTTGGCTATTGTAAACAGTGCTGCAATGAACGTGGAGATGCATACATCTTTTCGAATTAGTGTTTTGGATTTTTTTGGATAAATAGCCAGAAATGGAATTGCTGGGTCACAGTTCTATTTTTAATATTTTGAGGGACCTCCATACTGTTTTCCATAGTGGCTGCACTGATTTATAGTCCCACAAACAGTGCATGAGGGTTCCCTTGTCGCCACATCCTCACCAGCATTTGTTATTTGTTGACTGTTTGATAATAGCCATTCTGACAGGGATGAGGTGATATCTCATCATGGTTTAATTTGCAGTTCCCTGATGATTAGTGATGTTGAGCACCTTTTCCTGTACCTATTAGCCATCTGTGTGTCTTTTTTGGAAAAATGTCTATTCAGACCCTCTGACCACCTTTTAATCAGATTGTTTGATTTTTTGCTGTTGAGTTGTGTGAGTTCTTTATATATTTTGGATATTAGCTCTCTATCAGATATACAATTTACAAACATTTTCTTCCAGTCAGTAGGTTGCCTTTTCATTTTGTTGATAGTTTCCTTTGCTGTGCAGAGGCCTTTTTGTTTGATGTAGTCCCACATGTTTATTTTTACTTCTGTTACCTTTGCTGTTGGTGTCAAATCCAAAAAATCATTGTCAAGACCAATGTCAAGGAGATTACTGCCTATGTGTTCGTCTAGGAGTTTTGTGGCTTCAGGTCTTACATTCAAGTCTTTAATCCATTTGGAGTTAAGTTTTGTGTACGGTGTACCAAGGTTTTTCCTAGTACTTTTGCACTTACTCTGTGTCAGGCTTATGAGTACAAGCAGAGTGAAGCAGGCATGTTGCTGTCCCCCTGGTGGTTCCAATCTGGTGGGGAAGACAGACAGTGACCAAAAAGCTGGGAAGATGTTTATTCCCAAAGACGGAGTTGCCCTGCAGAGCCTGATGTTACAACACACGGTAGACACTAATTTTCCAAAATCCTCCAGCTAGATGCTCTGTAGAAATATGTGGAANGTGAGCTCTTCCCAGGGGAGGAAAAGGAATTAGCATCTACTCCCTATGTGCCAAGCACCATACCTATGTCACCTTGTTTAGTGGAATCCTCACAGCTACACAGTGAGATGGACACGATCGAACCCTCTAAATGGTTTGGAAAACTGAGAGGCTATCCGACCCACCCACCATCACACAGCAGTTATCTAGAAGAGAGGAGATTTGAATCTGTGTCTGGCTGCATTTCCTAGCCCCAAGTACTCTCCATTTGCCAAAGCTGCCTCCAGCCCAGCCTCTCCTCTGCTTCCCTCCTTGTAGCAGTTGCAGCTTCTTCTTTCAAAGGTAAACAACTGAGGTTTTTTCCTGGCTGCCCACAAGGCGGCAGATATGTTTCCTTTGGCCCATGTGGCATTTTAATAAAATTTGAGCCAATGTTCACAAATCAGAAGAATTTTACATAGAAACCCAGATTTCTACCTCCCTTAAAACATTGGATGATTTGACTGCTGGGCCCACATTCTGCCTGACAACTACCAGCTGGAGCTGGGAGGGTTTGCAGGAGACGCTCTCGTTCTCCACACTCCCCACCTCTCCCTACCGCCTCCCACCCCTAGGCAAACCTGGGTTCTGCTTTTAAGAATGAGAGAATCTGGCTGCTGAGTAGACAACAAATGGTGTCCTCATAGTGTAATCTTCCGCTTCTAGAAATCTCAGTAACACGGTGGTAAAGGGATGAAAACAGAAGAGGGCACAAATGTACAAGGACGGGGAATAGGCAAAAGAAGGTGGAGGAGTGATGCAGCCCAGGATTTAGAAGCTGGAAGACAGTGTTTCGCCAGGGCTCCTCGTCTTGGATCCTAGTCCTGGCTCTGCCTGGAGCCAGCTGTGTGGCCTTAGGAAAGTCCCTCCCCCTCTCTGGGCCTCAGTTTCCTTGCAGTTTAGGGGAATCTGGGTATGGATGGAAGCAGGGGCCATGGGTCCTTTGCTCCTCTTGAGAAATGATCCAGAAAACCTTTGGATAACCCTAAAGGATATGGGTTTCAGTGGTCGAAGGAAACTCATAGGTCCTGGAGGGGCAGGAAAACTCCCAGCATCCTCCGCTAAAGGAGATTCTTGAAACTGACAAACTGCAATGAATGATACTAAAAGGATGTGTGGGAAAGAGGAAAAAGGAAGCAGGATGGCTTTGAGCTCCTACAGGGTGCCTGACACTTTATATACATTTTCTTACTTTATTTTCTTATTCTCTGTGTGACCTTGGAGGAGTACTTAACCACTCTGTACCCTGGTTTCCCTATCTATGAAATGGGATGTAGTTGAGACTGCTAGTTGTCCCTCAGTATCCTGCCCAACTTCCATAGTAATAGACTTGAAGCAGAGCATGGGGCTGTTTCAATAAAGACTACATTTCCCAGCCTCCCTTGCAGTTAGTTGTGGCCATGTGACAAACTTTTGACCAATAAGATGTGATCAAGCAACAGGGACAACTTCCAGGTTGTACATCAAAGAGAAGAAGGGCTAAGCCTTTCCTCCTTTCCTTTTCTCACTGGCTGGAATGTGGATGTGAGGTCGAGGCATCTTGCACCATGAAACCAGTGCAACACCCTAAGGCGGGGAGAACAACAGTAACAGCCTGAGTACAACAAAACGGAGCTGATATATCAGCTCCAACCTAAGTTTATGAAGACTCAATGCACCGAGACATGTAAATCAGTGAACACAGGGCTTGGAACAAAGTAAGCTCTTGTGTTAGTACTTGTGGGTCCAATGCAGTGGTTCTCAATCAGGGGTGATTTTGTACTCTAGGGGACATTTAGTAATGCCTGGAAACATTTTTGATCGTCATGAATGGGAAAGGGGACCTGCCTCTGGCACGTAGTGAGTAGAGGCCAGGGATGCTGTTACACATCCTACAATGCACAGGACGGCCCCCACCATCGAGAATTAAATATCCGTCCCCAAATGTCAACGGTGCTGTAGTTAAGGACTCTGGTCTAATGGGGTGATGCCCACCACGTACCCAGTGCCCAGCGGGAGTGGGAGGCCTAGCGGGTTCCAGGTAATGGGCAGGAGTCTTTGATTTCTCCAGCTGAAAGTCCTCCCTTGGCCCCACCGCATCGTTATATCACTCACCCTCTCTGCCTGCACAGGCCCATCCATGGAACGAGGGGATTTACAGCCAGGGAAACCAAAACCTCATCACGTTTCTGCAGCTCAGTCCCTGCCATCTCCCACCTCTCCCGAGGTGGCGAGGGACATGTTCAAACAGCTCTGCCTTCCTCCCCACCCGCCCTGTTGCCAGCCGGACCAGTTCCCGGGTGGTGGGCGGAGGGCACGGTGCCATCCGAATGTGGTCCGGTTTTCCCAAGTCGGGGAAGGGGGGCAGGGTTTTGCTCCTGGAATGCAGGGCCCACACCCGGATAAGAGAGGGCTGAACGCTGATAAAGCCTTGTGGACTGTTGAGGAAACTGCTTCCTAGAGAAAAATCCAAATTTCTTTCCCTCAAATTCCCAGGATGTGGTGAGCCCCAGCCTCCTGAGATGGCAGGGCAGGCTTCCAGAATTTTCCATCCTGGCCACACAAAAACCAAGAGACTGGAGCAAAAGCCAACCCCCTGAGGAATTCTGGGGACTCGCTGAAAATTCAAGAGGAAGTGGTGCCCACGCTAACATGTTCAGAGGTATGTCTCTCTCTGGGCTGTTCTACCAGTAAGCAGTCATTCATTTACTTAAATATAGACTGCACCCCACTGTTCACCGACCCAATAGCTTCCCATTGCCAGTGCCTGCATCTCTTTGCTGAGGGTTCTCTCTGGAAACCAGGGCCCGTTGAGCCCATGCAGGACAAGCCGGAAGTGTCTATCAAGAGTTCATGCTCTGACAGCAGCCTTCACCCAGTGACCGATGGGAGGTGGTCGATAGAAACCCGTTTCCTTGCTCCTTGGGGGCATGGTCTATACTGGTCCCAGGGTTCCCTAGCAGGACTGAGCCCCAGTTGCCCATAGCAGCAACCTGCTCATAAATGTACCCTGTATGGTTTGCCTTCCCTTCCTTGTCTCACGTCCCCATGCCCCCCTATTTCCTGGGACCACCTCCCAGACAAAGGACTTGAATCCTTGCCTTAGTTTCTGCTTCCCGGGGCACCCAACCTGAGGCCTACATGTTCTATGAGACAGACACACAGCTATTTGGAGATCAGAAGGGACACAGCTGCCCCCACTGGGAACTCACCATCAGGTGGAAAGCCGGACACCACTCTAACAGTCACACAAAAGCAGAATTACAAATGGTGATGAAGGCCTGTGAAGAAACAGAAAACCTTGTGAAAACCTCCCAAAGGCTGGCCTCTTCTCCGAGGTCAAAATCCAGAGTCTTACTGTAGCCTCAAGGCTCTGTACCGCCTGCCACCACTGTCCCCTGCTGAGCTCATGTCTCCCTACTGTGCTTCAACCACAGTGGCCTCCTGGCTGATTCTCAGTTGTGCTGGGCATGTTCCTACCTGAGGGCTTTTGCACTTACTGTTCCCGCTGCCTGGTATGCTTTCCCCAGATCCTCCCACGGCTTGCTCCTTCTTCTTGACTCAAATCTTGATTCAAACATCACCTTCTCAGGGAGATCCCCACCGCCTCCCACCAGTCACTCTCTCATCACGTCACCCTGTTTGTTTACTTCATAGCACATATCAGTCTGAAGTTATCTATTAGTTTATTGAATGACCCCCATATATGAGTTCTATGAGGGCAGGGGCTGTGTCCCCAGTGCCTGGAACAAATCCTAGAGCAGAGTATGTACTCTGTGGGTATTTGTTGGATAAGGGGTTGAATGTTTAAGTGATGGGGGGGGGAGGAAAGGAATAAATGAATGGATGATGTGAGGACCAAACAGGGGCACCAAATCTTGTCTGGAAAATCAAGGAAGGCTTCCCTGAGGAGGTGATGTTGGAGCTGAGATGTGAATGAGGATGGGGTATTAACTGGGCCAAAGGGGCTGGAAAGGCTATACAGGCAGAGGAAACAGCATGTGCAAATGCTCAGAGGCAGATCACAGAGGTCACACTAGAATTATGCAGGGGAACAAGTCAACTATATAAAAAAAANTTTGTCCAATTTCTTCACTGCCAAATCCCCAGCACCTAGGAGCAGCCTAGCATGAGAGATGCTCAGCACGCATGTGAGGATGAATTAATGAATCCCCATTGTCCAACGAGAACACCAAGGAAACCTAGAGCAAAGGAATTGATTCACACAGGGTCACACCATTACTAAGTGCAGGCCAGGATTTGAACCCAGAACTGATTCCAGAGTTTGCATGAAGAAGCCCACTTCCTCTGAACCCCAGTGACACACACTGCCTGCACTCCAGAAATTTCCACTTTGTGGGGTGTAGCGCTCTATCCTTCTGGAGATGTCAGTCATTCTAAAAACAGTACCTCAGAACCTGCAGAGCACCTGACCTGCCTGAGGGTCTTACTGGATAGGAAAACCGAGGCTCAGAGAGGCTGGGGTCCTCCCCAAGGTGCACAGCTTGCCAACCTCCTCCAGTTCTCACAACTGGGGTCCTCCCTCACATTTCCAGCATGCTCTGGGTCCCCAAGAAATAAGAAAGAGCTTCTTGGCCTAAAAGGCAGAGTAGGTGTAGATCACACCATCCATTGTCCTGGTTGAGTCTGGAGGAGGTAACACCTCGCTCGAGCTGGGAGCGTCTGAGAAATGAGGGTTGGGAGTTAGGATCTGGGGCAGTGAGGTCAAACTCCAGCTCTGCCCCTCCCCTGTTCCCCTGCTGTGTGATCTCAGGCAAGTGGCCTCCCCTCTCTGGCCCAGGGCTCTTCCTGTCACTCCAACTAAAATTCTAGACAGAGCAAATAAAGCCCTATTGAGCACATTTTAAAATAAAAAGGCCCAGAATGTATTCTAGCTGATATTTTACATTAGCTTGTACTTCTTAGGGCATACAAATGTAGTCATAATAAAATATTATGGACTTAATTTAACAAAATCAACAGTAAACAAAAGAGGAGTTTATTTTTCTTTTGTGTGAATGAAGTCCAGATGTAGGCAGTTCAGAGTTGGTTTGGAGACTCCTCAAAGCTCTCAGTGTCCCTGGCTCCTTCCTGTTCACTGTCCTGCTATCCCTAGGCTATATGGCCCTTCCTTCTCATGATCCGAGGTGGAGGTCACAGTGCCAGGCTCCTCATCTGCCTACCAGGTGACAGGAAAAACAAAAGATGATGAGTAAAGGGCAGGCGACAGCTGAACCTCCAGAAACTGTCACATACACTCAGTTATAACCCATTGGCCAGAACTTAGCTGCAAGGGAAGCTGGAAAAAGCTGCCTTTATGCTGCACAGCCACGAACTCAGCTAAAAGTGCATCAGACATTTGTAGAGAAATGAGATAATTTCAGGTAGTGATACGTGTCATGAAGGAACAAAACCAGGTGACTTGAGGGAGAATGTGTGTGGGAGGGCCTCTCTGAAGTGACAACGGCTGAGACATAATGGATGAGCGGGCCCAGGGGGGCAAGCACTCCAGGCACACCCTGAAGCAGGAACAGGCCTGGTGTGTTGAAGAAACAGAAAGGAGGTCTGTTTGGCTGGAGCTGGGATAGAGCTGGGAGCATAGCTGGGAGGAGACAAGGTCAGAGAGGTCAGCCAGGCTAGATCCTGGGGGACACTCTGAGGCTTAGAGTGGAGTTTGGGATTTTTTCCTCAGTACGATTGGGAGACTCTGGGGGGTTGCGCTGAGGAATGACTCGACCAGCTGTGATATCATTTTGAGAGGATGCTGATCCCCCTGCAAAATTTACCCGGAATCCTTCAGAGAGCTTCGTTCATTCATTCGTTCATTCATTCATTCATTCATTCATTCATTCAGAGAATGGACTATAATAACAGAAATGACCCTCAGGAGAAGCGCAGACAGACTGAGCAAACATACACGCATATCAATACAGCTTACAGGGGGCTGTGAGTGCTTTGAAAAGAGGATGAGGCCAGGAGAGGGCCTGAGTTCATCTGGGGGCCAGGCCTTCCCATGGGAGGTGATATTTGAATTGAAATTTGAACCATAAGGAAGCATTATCTTGGTGAAGCCTAGAGAACAGGGAGAGAGAACATTCCAGGTGGAGGGAACAGCTTGTGCAAAGGCCTGGAGGCAGGCAGAAAATGACATATTTGAGAAACTCACCAGCCTCTGGCCTGGCAAGAAGGTGAGAGGGAGGTAAGCAGAGCTCAGATCTCAGCAAGCTGGGAGGAGGGGCTCAGGGTTTCCATGCTCTGGGCAGGATGATTTAGTAAGAACTTTGACCCCAAATCCTGGGATGGGCCTGTGGCCGGATCCAAGACAAGCAGGGACCTAGATCTCCTCGGAGGGCATTTACAGGCTTGCTGATGACATGGCTGCTGCCTTCCTGTGGCTTGCGAGTCACTGGGCACTCTGTGCGGGTATGCTCCTCCCTTGCTCCCAGCCAAGAGCGCCCTCTGACTCAACCTCCTGCCCCAGCCACCCCCTCCCATCACCACCAAGGCCACTGTCCCCACCCTCATCTCTCCTCTCCAAGGCTCCACAGAACTGCATGACCCTGGCTCCCAC